>NC_048238.1:14563602-14684036 GCF_002007445.2 Ailuropoda melanoleuca
GTTTTCCTGGGGAATTCTACCAAACATTCAAAGAAGAAATAATACCTATTCTCCTAAAGCTATTTCAAAAAATAGAAACAGAGGGAAAGCTACCAAACTCATTCGATGAGGCCAGTATTACCTTGATCCCCAAACCAGGTAAAGACCCCATCAAAAAGGAGAATTACAGACANTTAACTATGAAGAAATTGAGTCAGTGATAAACAACCTTCCAAATAATAAAACTCCAGGCCCAGACGGTTTTCCTGGGGAATTCTACCAAACATTCAAAGAAGAAATAATACCTATTCTCCTAAAGCTATTTCAAAAAATAGAAACAGAAGGAAAGCTACCAAACTCATTCTATGAGGCTAATATTACCTTGATCCCCAAACCAGGCAAAGACCCCCTCAAAAAGGAGAATTACAGACCGATTTCTCTAATGAATATGGATGCCAAAATCCTCAACAAGATCCTGGCTAATAGAATCCAACAGTACATTAAAAGGAATATCCATCATGACCAAGTGGGATTCATACCTGGGATGCAAGCATGGTTCAACACTCGCAAATCAATCAATGTGATACATCATATCAACAAGAAAAGACTCAAGAACCATATGATCCTCTCAATTGATGCAGAAAAAGCATTTGACAAAATACAGCATCCTTTCCTGATTAAAACCCTTCAGAGTGTAGGAATAGAGGGTACATTTCTCAATCTCATAAAAGCCATCTATGAAAAGCCTACTGCAAGCATTATTCTCAATGGGGAAAAGCTGGAAGCCTTTCCCTTAAGATCAGGAACACGACAAGGATGCCCACTCTCGCCACTATTATTCAACATAGTACTAGAAGTCCTTCCAACAGCAATCAGATGACAAAAAGGGATAAAAGGTTTCCAAATCGGCAAAGAAGAAGTCAAACTGTCTCTCTTTGCAGATGACATGATACTCTATATGGAAAACCCAAAGGAATCCACTCCCAAACTATTAGAAGTTATAGAACAATTCAGTAAGGTGGCAGGATACAAAATCAATGCCCAGAAATCAGTTGCATTTCTATACACGAATAACGAGACTGAAGAAAGAGAAATTAGGGAATCCATCCCATTTACAATAACACCAAAAACCATGCGTTACCTTGGAATTAACTTAACCAGAGACGTAAAGGACCTATATGCTAGAAACTATAAATCACTCTTGAAAGACAT
Organism: Ailuropoda melanoleuca; assembly: GCF_002007445.2. NCBI lineage: Eukaryota > Metazoa > Chordata > Mammalia > Carnivora > Ursidae > Ailuropoda > Ailuropoda melanoleuca. The sequence continues at coordinate 14,564,794 of NC_048238.1, forward strand.
TGAGGAAGACACAAAAAGATGGAAAAATATTCCATGCTCATGGATCCGAAGAATTAACATAGTTTAAATGTCCATGCTATNTCCATACTACCCAGAGCAATCTACACTTTCAATGCTATCCCGATCAAAATACCGAGGACATTTTTCAAAGAACTGGAACAAATAGTCCTTAAATTTGTATGGAACCAGAAAAGGCCCCGAATCTCCAAGGAACTGTTGAAAAGGAAAAACAAAGCTGGGGGCATCACAATGCCGGATTTCGAGCTGTACTACAAAGCTGTGATCACAAAGACAGCATGGTACTGGCACAAAAACAGACACATCGACCAATGGAACAGAATAGAGAACCCAGAAATGGACCCTCGGCTCTTTGGGCAACTAATCTTTGATAAAGCAGGAAAAAACATCCGGTGGAAAAAAGACAGTCTCTTCAATAAGTGGTGCTGGGAAAATTGGACAGCTACATGCAAAAGAATGAAACTTGACCACTCTCTCACACCCACCATATACAAAGATGAACTCCAAATGGATGAAAGACCTCGATGTGAGACAGGAATCCATCAAAATCCTAATGGAGAACATAGGCAACAACCTCTACGACATCGGCCAAAGCAACCCTTTTCATGACACATCTCCAAAGGCAAGAGAGACAAAAGATAAAATGAACTTGTGTNAAATGAACTTATGGGACTTTATCAGGATAAAGAGCTTCTGCACAGCCAAGGAAACAGTCAAAAAAACTAAGAGACAGCCCACGGAATGGGAGAATATATTTGCAAAGGACACCACAGATAAAGGACTGGTATCCAAGATCTACAAAGAACTTCTCAAACTCAATACACGAGAAACAAATAAACAAATCATAAAATGGGCAGAAGATATGAACAGACACTTTTCCAATGAAGACATACAAATGGCTAACAGACACATGAAAAAATGTTCAAAATCATTAGCCATCAGGGAAATTCAAATCAAAACCACACTGAGATACCACCTTACGCCAGTTAGAATGGCAAAGATAGACAAGGCAAGAAACAACAATTGTTGGAGAGGATGTGGAGAAAGGGGATCCTTCCTACATTGTTGGTGGGAATGCAAGTTGGTACAGACACTCTGGAAAATAGTGTGGAGGTCCCTTAAAAAGTTAAAAATTGAGCTACCCTATACTCAGCCATTGCACTACAAAAATTGACAAGGCAAGAAATNTGGTATCCAAGATCTACAAAGAACTTCTCAAACTCAATACACGAGAAACAAATAAACAAATCATAAAATGGGCAGAAGATATGAACAGACACTTTTCCAATGAAGACATACAAATGGCTAACAGACACATGAAAAAATGTTCAAAATCATTAGCCATCAGGGAAATTCAAATCAAAACCACACTGAGATACCACCTTACGCCAGTTAGAATGGCAAAGATAGACAAGGCAAGAAACAACAATTGCTGGAGAGGATGTGGAGAAAGGGGATCCTTCCTACATTGTTGGTGGGAATGCAAGTTGGTACATACACTCTGGAAAACAGTGTGGAGGTCCCTTAAAAAGTTAAAAATTGAGCTACCCTATGATCCCACTATTGTCCACAATAGCTAAATTCCCAAAGATACAGACGTAGTAAAGAGAAGGGCCATATGCACCCCAATGTTCATAGCTGCATTGTCCACAATAGCCAAATCATGGAAGGAGCCGAGATGCCCTTCAACAGATGACTGGATTAAGAAGCTGTGGTCCATATATACAATGGAATATTACTCAGCTATCAGAAAGAACGAATTCTCAACATTTGCTGCAACATGGACGGCACTGGAGGAGATAATGCTAAGTGAAATAAGTCAAGCAGAGAAAGACAATTATCATATGATTTCTCTCATCTATGGAACATAAGAACTAGGAAGATCGGTAGGGGAAGAAAGGGATAAATAAAGGAGGGTAATCAGAAGGAAAAATGAAGCATGAGAGACTATGGACTCTGAGAAACAAACTGAGGGCTTCGCGGGGGGTTGGGGAATGGGATAGACTGGTGATGGGTAGTAAGGAGGGCACGTATTGCACGGTGCACTGGGTGTTATACGCAACTAATTGAATCATCGAACTTTACATCAGAAACCAGGGATGTACTGTACGGTGACTAACATAATATAATAAAAAAACATTAAAAAAAAAGGAATCACTACTCTGAACTGCAATGCTAAGATTCTTCTCACTGATATGGGACTTAATGGAACAATTTGCAAATGATGCAGAGTGTGGACAGAGAAAGAGGATGTATGTATTTCCTGTGGCTGCTGTGACAGACCACTACACACTGGGTGGCTTCAAACAACAGAAATGTATTCTTTCATGGTTCTGGAGGACAGAAGTCTAAGCTCACATTGTTGGCAGAGTCATGCTCCCTCCGAAGGCTCTAGGGAAAGATCCTTCTTCGCCTCTTCCTGGTTTCTGGCGGTGACCAGCAATCCTCGGTGTTGCCTGACCCAGAGACACATCACCCTAATCTCTGCCTCCATAATCACAGGGACTTCTCTGTGTGTTTCTCTCTGTCCTCTCTTCTGCTTAGAAGGACACCAGTCATTGCATTAGGGCCCATCCTAATCCAGTATGGCCCCATCTTCACTAATTAGAGCTGCAAAGACCCTATTTCCAAATAAGGTCACATTCTGAGATCCCAGGTGGACACAAACTTGGAGGGGCAGGGGAGACACTATTCAACAGAGTACAGAAGAGCACAGAGATTGTTTCAGGGCAGAAAGTGTCTCTCAGAAATCCTCAGCTACTATGTGTTTCAAAATGCTGCTGAGGCCTGAGGACCTCTGACTGACACTTTCCAGCTTCAGCTGCAGGGTAGCAAGCCACGGAATCGCTCTAAGTTTTGGTCAACAGACTGCAATTGCTTCAGTGCCAATAGGACATCCTTTAAAAGCTTCTGCTCACTGTTTAATATCCAATCGTGCTTGTGGGTTCTCCCCAGACGAAATCAATCAGATTGATTTTATGTATACAACAGGTATAATAAAACTGCTGCTTTTGAAGATTTTGCCAGTGACAGGTGCAGAGGTGAAACGTGCACCACTGGGGTGGCCGCGCATTTTCTAGGCTAGCGTATAATGGGGAAGCAGCCTTTGGTAGCCTGTGGTGATTCTTCGGGTGAAGCACTTGGATGTCAGAGCTTCTCTGTGAAATATCCAAGCCCTCTCTATGATAAGCTACAAAGGAATCTTGTTGTCAGCGCTCCAGGGCCACAGCACAGATATTCCGAGCCAAGACCAACTGAAGCAACATGCAGAGGAAAGTTCCAACTCCAGGAAAAGAGCCAAAGAGGATGGTATCCATACTGCCTACCGCACCATATCAATGCAGAACTCCTAGAGAAGGAGCCAGGTCCTGCCACTGTTTTGGGTACTTGGCATGATGTGTGGGTTTTAAACGAGTTGGTATTAGAGTAGTTAGGTGCTGGGACAAAAGGAGAAGCTGTGAATACTGATCAAACAAGTAAAAAAAATCAGGAACTAAGTGACCAAAAGGTGACTGAAGTGGAAAACAAGGACCTTGAGGACTGTATACCCTGAAGTAATGACACTGGTGGAGAAGCCACTTCTGAGGATGAGTGGTAGTGTTACTGAGTGCAAGAAAATGAACTCTCCAAACCAGAGGTATTGCTGTTGCTGGGCCCTGAAGGATTAGTACTCAGACTGTTCTAAGTGAGCCCATCGTCCCTTCGTTCCTGTGATCATTGCCACACCGGCAAAGAGGAAAATGAAGTAACTGATGTCCCTCCCTGCCAAGGTGCCATTTTGGCTCCAGTCATTACAGCTGACCTATGAGAAAAGGAAGAAAAACCCAAATTTCCTGATTCCTGCAGCTCAGTGGAATTCTCAGATTTGGCTCCTGGTTCTGAAAGCCCAGAGACCATCTCGAGCAAAATGGAACAATCAGATGGCCTTACAGAGCAGAGACCAGATACACAAAATACGAAGGACTGACAAAAATTTCTTGACGCTGTATAGCACATGTGACAAGTGGCTACAAGACAGAAATATTCCCGGAAGAACAGGCTACCCCATCACTTGTCTCCACTGCGCCAGAAGATTAAAGAAGCCGGGGGCTTCACGCCCTCTTTGCAAGAACATTCAGTTGGTTATTAAGGTTTTTATGGCCTAGCCGAATGGGCGAGTTGCAGAGAAATGATAACCAGAGCCAGGTCAGGGATTAAACTGTCAGTACTGAGCATCTCCATTCACTGAGACCCACTGCATCCGTTCATTGATTCATGCGAACGCCTATGTGCTGGGGCATTTTCCCTTCTAAATTCATATGGAATTTGAGAGCAATTCTTTAAAACCAGATCATCAATCTGGGGGCTCCATTTACATGGAAAGTGACTTTAGTCACTATATTCTTCCTCTAAAAAGAGGTTCTGGAAGGGAGCAATTACAAAGACAACCAGGAAAATACATCCATTTGCCAAATTATCTGAAGATTAACCTTCTTCCTAATTAATTTTTTTCCCTACCTTTCTCTTCTATTCTGTTAGAGAATGCTCTTTAGCATAAAAATCCAAGGTGGCTATGAGAAAAACACTAAAGCTAACAATCAAAGAACACAAATACTGTGGCATGTTAGTGATCATTTACCTTACAGTTAAGCTACATGGATCTGAGAAGTCAAAAGAAAAATTGAGAAGCTTGAAAACAAGAGATTTGTTCCACGTACACCCAGAACAATGGCTATCAGACTTTTTGCTAACATACCCCTCAAAGAATTTTGAGAAATGGTATGCTCTTTTCCACGTTAAAAAAAGAGAGCTATAATGAACATAAAATAAAACATACAGATCTTGAAGATTCCTTTCCTATGAGTTTTAGGGATTTGAGTACCCACCACCCAAAACAAGCTACAGAACATTTCCATCACCTGAAAATCGTCCCTCTGGCCCCTTTGCAGGTAATCTTCCATTTCCTGATTCTCACCCAGGTTTAGTCTTCCTTCTCCACATCTTTTTGTTTTGTTTTGTATTTAAATTCAATTAGCCAACATATAGTACATCATTAGTTTTAGATGTAGTGCTGGATGATTCATCAGTTGCGTATAACCCCCAGCCTTTTGCACATCTTTAATTTGATATCTAAATTTTCAAAATACACTTTATCGCGTACAGAGGAAAAACTGCGCAGCTAATGTTTTCCAAAGTTCCTTGGTGAGGAATGATTGACAGGGAATATGGAACCACTGCGTGTGTTATTTATAGTTTGCAACATGCAGAATTTTACTTAAAGATAGCTACTTCTCATACTTTGGGCCCGGGTATTCTCTCAGTCTTTTCCATGCTCTTTATTTATTAGGACCTGAATAACATGACCTCATTAATATTGGTAAGAACATTTGCAACTATGAATTTAGTGCTGAGTGAGCCAGTCAGGCCAATGGTGCCACCTTTCCAGAATGCTGTCTTTCCTAACAACAGTCAGTAAGGGGAGGTAGGAAAGTGTGTTCCCTGCTGCATTTGATCACTCATTTGGCATTTGTCATAACCTGCCTTGAATCATTGGATAACTGTTTGTGGGTGGGATGCTTTAGGCCCCAGCTGGACTGAGGTATAATGACAAAGGAACAGAAACTGGAACCAGAAGACTGGGGTAAAATACTCAATTCTGCCATTATGATGTGATCAGGGACAGATTCCTCAAACTTTCTGAGCTTCTGTAGACTGTCAAACAGGACTAAAACCCACCTCACTGGGACGCTGTGAGGAGAATTTAGGCAAGAAGAGTAAAAGTGCTTTCAGTGAACTCTATCACTGTTCTTTTAAACAGGAGCTAATTCTTACACTTCTTTGCACCCTTGTTGAACATTACATGTGGGAGGTCTTAACAAGCATGTGTTAACTGAGTGATATATTTGTTTATAATCAATAAGAATAAAGAATTGTAAATGTTGTTGCTTGGGGAATCAAAAATTTACAAATTAAATTCTCAATGCACACATATGAATATAGATTTCTTACCCTCAGCTTAATATGCACACATAAGATACAAGAAACAAGCCATATTCAGTTTTTTAAAAAGCAATCTGCAAAATTCCATCCCTTAGTAATCTGAAGATTTGTATGCAAAATTATCACCACTCATTCTTTTCCCACCAGGAAAGTTAAGTAATAGCACATGGTGTAACCTCTCTTTGGAGCATCTATTTTCTATCCTTAATCACGTCTGCAGTTTTTCCAAGAACTGTTTCAAACATTTTCACACTTAAACTGTAAAGCTAAGAACAAGAAATACTATTCTTGTGAAGAGGAGGCCATAGTTGATTTTATGAATCTGGATAATTAATTAGTCCACCTAGCAAACCAGTGTTGAAGTCCCACTATGAGCCAGGTACTCAGGAATAGGATACAAAAACAAGGTGACAGAGGGGGTGCTAGCCAAGATGGATCAGCCTCCACTGATCACATCTAAGAACTCCAGACAGGATACCACAACAGCAGCAACTGACAGAAGACTCTGAAAAGCAAATAATAGCAGACAGATGGGGGAGGCAAGTCAAAGAAGTCAGTATGGTGGCATACTTCCTGGGTTTTTTTTTTTTTCTATTTCCCAGTTTCAACCCTTTGGTGGTCCAAGTTGCAGAGCTCTACGGTGGCTCTACACCTGTCATGGCTTCTCCCTCCTGTATACCCTGAGAGGAAGAAGAGGGAGCACCATCTGTGAGAGGTTTTAATGGGCTAGGCCTAGAAGTGAGGCACATGACTTCTGCCTACATTCCATTGGTTAAGACTCAGTCACATGGTCACTCCTAACTGCAAAGGAGGCTGGGAAATGTAGTCTAGCTATCTGCCAAGAGGGGTGTAAAATATAGATACTAATCAGCACTAAAATAGTCTGTGTCATAACTGCCTTAGTACACAAAGGGGTGTGCAGGGAGCGTTGTGAACATAGCAGGGACTTCCAATCAGAATGGGGAGACACAGACCAGAGAAAGCTTTCTGAAGGACAGGACGTGAGTTTTGCAAGGTAATCAGGAAGGTGAAAGGAGCATAGGAGGGGACCAAAGCATGTGCAAAGATGCAGAGACAAGGAACATGCTGATGAATTTGAGAGACCCCAAGTGATTCCCCCTTTGTTGGGCAATAGCTGAATGCCAAGAGATCCAGGAGATGACCCTTGAGAGGGAGGCGGGAGCCAGGATTTGAGCCAGAAATCACTGTTATATTTTAAGCAAAGGTGTAATAGAAACTGGTTTCCAAGGGCCTGGTAATTGTGTAGAGGGTAGCTGGAAGCAGTATAGGAGTTAGGAGACTTTTGTAATGGTCCAGGCAAGAAGCAATTTGGGCTTGAAGTAAGCAATGGGGTACTGTGAGGGGATCAGATATGAGATCTGAGATGTTCATGAGTCAAAACTCTAAGACTTAGTAACTGATCAAACATGGTATTTGATATTATGGAAGGAGTCAAGGAAAATTCCTTGTTTCATTCATTTAACAAATATTTATTACACATCTACTATCTGTGTTCCTCTAGATGCTGGAGATACAACAATGAATAAACAAGCAAAGTTCCTGTCCTCCAAGAGTTTACATTCTGGTGGAAAATTTTAAAACACTAACAAGTAAATATAAATTTATAATGTGATTATATTTAGCAAATAACCTGTTGTGTTTGAGATATTCTTATGGGACATCTGTATGGGGGTTGCTTAATTGCAAGTTATTTCTATTAGTCTGTTGCTCAGGAGAGAAACCCTGGGCATGGATGTGGATTTGGGAGTCATCAGCATATGGCTGGATGCAAGTGACAAGAAAACCAATACAAACTAGTGCATGGAGAAAAGGGAATCCATGGCTGAAGACACCAAAAAGCCCGGGGGTTGTTTCTTCAGCTTCAGGCATCGTTAGATACAGGGTTCTAAATGACAGTGCAGGATTTCTGTCTCTCTTTTAATTAATTTCTTGGACTCTTTTGGGCATGATGGCCTCTGGCAACCCCAAAGTCCCCATTTCACATCTAGTCATTCAACAACTCCGCAGAGATTTGTTTTCATTTTTGTTTTCTGATGGCTCCAGCAGAAAAGTCTCTGTAAAGACTATGATTGATTCATTGGGGATTACATGTCCATTCTTGAACCAAGCCCTGTAACCTGGAGTTGGAACATTCTGATTGACCATGCCTGGATCATGAACCCAAACCTGTGGCAATGGGTGGGACACATTCAGCTTCATACAACCCACAAGTGTGTTCCTCCCGGAAAGAGAAATTCTGGCACTAGCAGGTAGGGAAAGAGCTGTTGAGCAGGCAAAGACCAGAATGTTCTCTATAGGTGGAAACTGAGGGTTGGGTATTAGCGAGGTCACCCTGTGAGGACATATAGAATGAGAACCTAGAACTGTTGTCAAAATCCTGGGGAGCATGACACTTAGGAGCTGAACAGAAAAAACAGATGATCCTGCAAAAGAGATGCAGAAGAGGCCAGAGCTGTAGGAAGAGATCCCGAAGCCGGTGATGGCCCAGAAACCAGCTGAGTGAGCGTCCAAAAGAACTGAGTCAACAGCCAATGAAAAGGAAAACAGGAGATGGGACCTGATATCCTGACCATAAAAGCCCATGAGGTAAAGTAGGCAGCACTCCTCGGAGAATAGAAGGTGCTACGAAGGAGAAGTACACCAGGTTGTCGGGGAGGAAGATCTGGGAATTTCACTAAAGCAAACGGCTCTATGTGTCACAGCTTCTTGAACTGAGAGGCATAGCTAGAGGATCAGGAAAACCACGGGATGAACATGAAGTGTCTCTCCTGACCCTCAATTCTATGCAAAAAAATTATGCGTGGGTCACATTACTTCTATAATACAACAAAGATAGCTATATTATGGTGCAGGATGCAAAAATCTGCGGAATTTTTAAGCTGAAATATTATGCTTTATTCTTTTTAAAGATTTTATTTATTTGACAGAGAGAGAGACAGCCAGCAAGAGAGGGAACACAAGCAAGGGGAGTGGGAGAGGAAGCAGCAGGCTCCCAGATGAGCAGGGAGCCCGATGCGGGGCTCGATCCCAGGACCCTGGGATCACACCCTGAGCCAAAGGGAGACGCTTAACGACTGAGCCACCCAGGAGCCCCTAAAATATTAAACTTCAAAGAGATTTGTACTTGCAACAGGATCCCTTCAGACTATACTCCCAGAGTTCCTTGCAGTGAACATCCCTTCCTCTCTGATTAGGAGGGTCTGTGGGTAGAACAGAATGGGAAGCATGACAATTTGTCATCTGCACATTTGCCTGGTGCTCCGTAAATAGGACGTTTCAGGATAGACCCACTTTCAAATAATGATAATAATGACTGTAACAGGCACTGTTCTATGGGCTTGACCTTGGTTATGCCTCACAATAACCCCATGAGTATTATTATAATCACTCCTTTTTTAAAGATGAGGAAGCTGATGCACAGAGAGGTTGAATAACTTACCCAAAGTCACACAGCTCCAGATTTAAACCCGGAGATTCTGGCTCTGGCTTTTGGGCCAGTGTCCCTAAGCATGGCACATACTGCAGCGTTCAGCCCCGTGGTTTCCACATTGTGCACATGTCACGCCAGACGTTCTGATACTGCCTCAGAAAAACTTAGTCCTTGTAAGACAGTCTATGAATGTTTAGAAGAGGCAGGGCTGGGGAAGCTGTGTCCCACCCCTGCCCTATCCATCCCACTGACTGACAATACGACAGACATGCCGCAGAGGCACAGAAGCCCTACAGCCCTACTCCCCAGGCACCTTTGCACTAGTAACCTTGGAACCATGGGAATTTGTTGGTCCACTAGGCGACGTTTATCTGAGCCCCACGACTACCTTTTTGTTTGTACTTGCACTTTTAATCTTTATTGGTTTTAATGCATTCCCCAAATGAAAGAATAATTTTGGAGGTGCTTTATACAATAGCTGTTTTCATTAAAACATTATCATTTAAACTTTTCATAACCTGAGTATGAAGAGAAAAATCTGCAATCACCTGGTACTAATCTGTTTTCCTTGAATGTATATGCATAAATTACTTTTTATGTTATTTCTGAATGTACACAAAGATAGTTCGAGCAGTATATGAACCCCCATAGCTCTGTCATCCAGCAACAACCATTTATTCATGGCCAATCTCACCCATTTCCTAAGTAAAAACCAACTATCATGTCATTTCATCCATAAATATTTCTAGGCATATCTCTAAAAGATAAGAATGATTATTTTTAAACATAACTATAATACCAGTCCACATTCGTATTTCCATAAATTATTTTTAAAATCCCGCTCTTTCTAGAGTTCCATACCCCTTAATTATTTTTTTAAAGATTTTATTTATTTATTTGACAGAGATAGAGACAGCCAGTGAGAGAGGGAACACAAGCAGGGGGAGTGGGAGAGGAAGAAGCAGGCTCATAGCAGAAGAGCCTGATGTGGGGCTTGATCCCATAACGCCGGGATCACGCCCTGAGCCGAAGGCAGACGCTTAACTGCTGTGCCACCCAGGCGCCCCATACCCCTTAATTATTAACTTGATTGCTTTTGCTACTGTTGATATTAAATTTTTTATTTTGAAAAACAAACCCCAAAATGTAAAGAAAATAGTAGGATGAACCCCCTGCACCCATCACTTAGCATCAATAATTATCTATATTTGGTCAGTCTTGCTTCATCTACTTTCCCCTTTTTATATCCTCCTTTCACTGGCTGTTTATAAAGCAATCCCCCAGACAACATTTCCTGTCATTGGGCATGCATCCTTAGCTTGGCTGGTGGCAAGAAAATGTAGAGGTGTTCTCTGGTAGGAAGTTACGTATTTATTTTATTCTTAAATTGCTGGAAAAGGATTAGATTCAAGGCAACATTTTCAGTGGATCAGATAAACTGTCACTTGGTGTTTTTGCTGTTTCTTTTTTCTTTTTGAGTAATGTTTAAAATAAAACCAAACTCTAAACAAATGGCACTAATAGTCTATGACATGAATACCTAACAGAATATTTCTGTCATATACCATCTGTCAACTGTGCCCAGATCTTTAAAGGTACACATTTTTCCAAGATTAAGTAAATAAAAACTGAAACCAAAAATTTTAAGCCTAATTATAATTTTGAAAAAGAAAGAACAAATGGAAAGAGACACCATCAGCTGGTTTCGACTGGAAATGGGGCCTGAATGACGACACTCCCATTGGTAAAACCCCTGGCTTCCTCTCACACTCCTAGGCTTTAATATCCACTATTTTCCAAATAACTCTTAGAAGCCCTTTGAGAAGAGTGCATTTCCTTGCCTAGGAGGCAGAATAAGTAGTTTAGGCTTTGGAGTCTCAGAAGGTAGTGACGCAGGTCATGATTTGTTGAGATTTACCAAGATGACCTTGTTTTGTCTTGTGGAGACTTACCACGAAATCCACAGTAACACCCAAGGTAACTGTGAAATCACAGCGTGTCACCATATTGCTCATTCTGCAGTTGCCCCTCACAAGCAAATGACAAATGACAGCCATACTGGCTTATACACCATTAAAAACCCAGGGGGGGTAAAGAAAACTTGTCATGGGGTAGGTCAAGCACCAGCAAGAAAAGAGCTGTCAAGCATTTTTAGTGCCAACAACAGAAAATCTGGGCAAACGAAAAGTAACTGGTTAGGATTATAAACTGGTTTGATACTTTTGCAAAAGGTTTGGCAGTACCTATTAAAACTAAACATGCATATACCCTATAATCCAGCAATTCCACTTTATGGCGCTAGAGGTCAGAATGGTGCTTACCCTAGGGTAGTGGCTAAGGGGGGCAGGAGTGAGACTTGTTGGGGAAATGTTCTACATCTTGATCTGATGAAGTCACATGGGTGTAGGCGTAGGTAAACATTCATTAAACTGTACATTCCCTATTTGTGCACTGTCCCGTGAGCACACCTCAAAAAAAAAAAAAAAAGAAAAGAAAAGAAAAGTAATTCATAAAAATTCCAAATAAAGAGGCTTTTGCAAAGTGCTGGTAATTTAAGAGGACCTTTGTGTCTGGATTAAGACAAAATGCTGTGTTCACCAGGAACTCATTATAGTTTCCCAGGTAGAGAACCTCCAATCAAAACGTGGAGGTTAGGGTGTAGTCTCTACTTTCCCCTAAGACAGTAGGTCTCACTCGTGCCTTTCTCCACGAACCTGGGTCCCACTGAGACAAAGACCCACCTGTCCTAGAAGGGCATTGCTGTATTTACGGGCACTGATAGACGCTTTACCTCTGGCACCCTTTGACCATTCAAATGGCTTTTCTTTGACGAAATGATTCCAATGGTTGATGATCGGGTTGCTTTAGAATCGTCCTTTCTTGCCAAAGCCAAATTTGTCATATCATATGCCAAGTTAATTTCTAAAATTAAGTTAAGGGGCCGGCTCTGCTGGTATTGCTTAATGCTTGCTCATAATTATATCGTAGCCTCTGCCATTTCACAATGCGTTTGAGCGCCCTTTGATTATTCATTGTGTGTTCAGTTACTCAGGTGCACACATTCAGCAGTAAGGCACTAAGAAACCAGCAGAGCTAAGCTTCTGTGCTGATCCGCCACCGGCGGAGCCGCGTAATTCTCCCAGGGCTTGGGCCTGGTGAGCACCGCTTGCATCGAGTTCCCCTCTGTTCACAGATCTGAGAGAAATCTGAGTTTGTAACGGGAAGCAGATCTGTACCTCAGGTCTTACACCTGGGAAACTCTAATGGGCTTTGACTGAGCCCAGCATCAAGAGACAGGCCCTCTTAAACTGCCAGCCCCTTGAAAAGGAGGCAGACCTAATGGAAGGGCATCAGGCTGTCTGTCAGTAGATGTGGTTTCCAGTTTATAATGAGAAAATGGATGACCAAAAAAAAGTTTGAAGAGCACAAAAAAAGCATAGAACCAAGATATGGATAAATCCAAATGCATTTTCTAGGTTAAAGTGGTTGTATGTTTGTTCATATGCAGGCTTACAAAATGTGATAGTATTAATGCAAGAATCCAGCTATGGTTTGGAAGGAATTGATACTAAATTGGGAAACAAAATGATGTTACATGTACCAAAACTATTTTATTATTCATGACTTGGTATCACAACCTTATGGCAGCTTTTAAATATGAAAAAACCTGTGAAGATATAATGAATTAAAGCTGTGGAAGTTTTATAGAGACAGAAAAAATGCTCTATATTTCAAGGCATTACATCCCCTGGATATTTTTATGATTTTAATTCAAGGGTCAAATTTTTATAGTTGGGTAAACAGTCAAGAAAGATTCCATCAGCTGCTTTTCAATTATTATAATAGGGGGAAACACAGTATACCTTTGCTATTTAGAAGATTTTTTTTTTTAAAGATCGGAACATGTGTTCCACTTCATGGTATCAACCACAGAGCAAAATGGCTCTAATTGGGAACATACTTGAGGCAAATGACTGGATTAAAATGACTGAGAGTTATAAATGTCTGAAATGTCTATTTCAGGCACAAGCAGAGGGAAATGGCACTAATTTCTAGAATGTGCACATGATGATTACATTAGCCCACAGAGATGAAGAGTATATCAGCATGTACCCTGGAGAAGAAATACCATATGAATAAGGAATGAGCCAATCAATTTTTTAGTGGGTGGCAGTCACCATGAAAAAGGCCTTGGCTGACTCCGCCTCTACCCTCCACCACACGACCACGCAGCCAGCCCATTTCTCCAGAATCCCAGGACCCTCTTCCGTAGTATCCACCAAACAAAATAAAATGCTTATATTGGTACAATGGAAAACGCCAACTAACGTCTGACTTTTGACTTAAGCTCTGACCCACTGGACACCAGCATTTTATATCTTCTCCTCAGCCGCAATTTGCTTTTGGAATAAGTTGGTGGCTCATCACAATGGAGATGTGCCAAAAGACACAGATGTGCACACATCGAGGCTCCATGTACACACATGCGCACACGCCTTTTTTGCCGCTCTTTCTCTCTTAGATGCTGACTCCTCGGCCCAACAAGCAAGATAAGGGCAGCCCTCCCTCCCTTGTTCCAACCTGTCTCTATGTGTGTGGGTGCGTGCACCTGTGCCTGGAGAGTATTCTAGGATGAGAGGAAACAGTCTGAGGGGCAGAAGGCTTGGAGTGAGGGTGTTAGAATCAAGGGACAGTCAGTGCTGGTGGGGACCCTGCCCTTGTCCCCTGTGCATTAACCTTTCCAGTATATATGCTGACTGTGTCCGACTTCAAGCAGTGTCTTCAATTCTCTACCTGAGGTTTTCTCTTGGCCTGAGAATGGAGTCATCTGGAGGAGCCACGGAATGAGCACCCCAAGAGCACTGCCCTTCCTTGATACAGGATGGACTGGGAGGTAAATACACCAGCTTCCTCACCCCTTAACTGGGTATAATTCCAAGGCATGCTCTATCGAGACAGCTCCCAGAGCTCCCCTAGCAGGAGTGGGCCCCAACTGCCCACACAGGCAATACGCTCCCTCATGTACTCTTTCCCGCCGTGCTTATCTGCTCCCCTACTGGCGCTTCAGATCACCTCCCGAATAAGCTCCTTGCCCTTCGATCCTCATCTCAGGGTCTGTGTCTGTGTGACTCAACGTAGGCCAGATGGATTCGGACTCAGGGAATCGTGGCATTTGGAACTCAAAGACAGGAATTTGAGCCTTGACTTAGCAATTTGCTCTCTGTGACCACAGGGGAGTTACTTTCTCTCTGTGAGCCTCAGTTTCTTCATCCATAAAATAGGGAGACTAGTACACCTTTGCTATGTAACAGCGCCATCAGGAGGTGCAAAGGAGATAACATATGTGAAAGTGTTACAAGAGCCACACAAATACTCATTACGGTTCACGAGGATTGTTCTCACCTCCCCCACCACACGACTTCTTTTATACATTTTGTTTGGAATTATAGACTCACGGGAGTTGCAGTAATAGTACGCAGAGCCCCACATACCCTTCACCCAGCTTCTCCCAACGGTGACACTTAATGTGATGGTAGTAGGACAGCAAAACCAGGAAACTGATATTGGTACAGCACGGTTAATACACTACTGACCTCATTCAGTTTTATGCTTTGTAAGGACTTGCCAATCTGCCATTCTATTTCTCCTCAGTGCTCTGGCCTCCACTCTCCTCACCTCTAGTGATCTTGGAAGAATCTAAAGCAGCCGCTCGGATCACTACATCCTCGCGTCCACCACATTAGCGCAGCTTCTGACTTAACACTTTCAACTGCTGTCCTAAGCACACTTCAAAACTGTGAGACAAAATTCTATTGCAATCTAAATCTGCCACTGCCTCTTGACCAATAACAGGTAGGCACTGGAGATGAAATCCCACAAGCTTGTATCCTACCAAGCAACTTCCTAAAACGGTGAATGCAGCGGTTACCCAAAGAGCTGCTTCTAATGATGAATTGGATAACAATATTTTCATTAGAAGGTTAATACATTTTCTTTAGTTGCTTTAGAAGTCTTGGATAAATGCCTCCTTGTGGATTCATGTCCTTCTTAATTTTTCAAGTTGTCCTGCCATCCTTTCCTTAGTACTCCCGGGATTTCAACTCTAACACCTGGAGAAAAAGTGGGGGGAGCCTTTCTCCATCAATCCTCCAATGAAGAGAAGGGTCGCGGGGTCGTTCACAGGAGCGCCTCAGTAATCTCCTATTCCCTCTTTGAATGCAACCACTATTCCTCTTTGAGCAGATCATTTATCTCCTCCTTCACTGCCTTCTTGGTTAAAGGTTAACAAAAATGACATCCCCTTCAAGTCCAAACCCTTGGAACGCACAGACCCCTGCTGCCAACAAAGTCTTTCAAACCAAGGAGACAGAAAATGTACCAGAGCCAAGGCTCTGAAATTGCTGTCATTTCTCTTTCTTCCTGATGCCTATGGGTCTTGCTGACCAACCTTATCTTCTGAAAATGCTTTAGGATACATATTTTCAAGGACCAACATTGTAGGTCATGTAGTAGTAGAGGACCCATTGTCTAAGTGCTGGAATATGCCTCTCAGAGCTTTCTAGCCCTCCATTCTTTTCTTAAAGTTCACTCGCGGAGTTCACACTCTCCCTCCTGGTTTCAAGGCATTCGCTCTACAGGTATTGTTCCTGAACTCTCTCTCATTCCCAAACTCTCTCAAGGAATCTGATCCCATATTCCACTTGCCTGCAAGTCCCACCTACACCGGTGGGACCACCATTCTCATAGGTGCCTGGACTCAAACTCTCAGACATATTTTACTCCTTACCAAGAAGCCTCTGGAACTGCCTGCTCCCAGTCTGTCATTCCTCTCCCATGCAGCCAGCGCACACCAAGGATCTCATGTGTCTAAGAAATGGGTTTTAGTGAACTTCTACCTTTGGATAAACCCACTAATGCTTTGGAAAAACATCACAGGCCAATGCACAAGGATAACAGCCTGGCTGTGCCAATTCCACTCCACAAATGAAACACTCCGACACTCCATGCCCATTCCCAGATCACTGGTTTTTGCTCTAGTTACTCTTCTTGACCAAAACCATGCCCCTGACTCTTTTCCACCTGTGAAATTCCACCTAGGCTAAAAGGATCTGAACACTTCCATCCTTGTTTGTACCATCTGTCGACAGTAGTGCTATGCCACCTGGTATTGCTTGCTAATTTTCTATGTCCCTTATCTCCCTCAACTACATTGCAAGCTCCTTGGGAGCAGAGACCAGGTCTTACTTTTCTGCAACCTGCACAGCACCCAGGAGTCTGCCTCATCCAGAGAAGTAGCACCACATATTTCTCATGATGGCTTGATGTCCATGTGTCCACCAGTCCCAACGAAAGAAAAGGAAGGGCAATGAAACCAATTCTTATTGAGCAGCTATGACGTGCCATAGCCTTCTCTGAGCACCTGATCTGACGTAAGTGCCCCAACTCTCCCATCTATCACATTACCCAGTTCTGTTGTCATCGTAGCACCTCTCGCTACCTGAAATTATCCTGCTCAGTTACTTATTTATGTAACAGATGCATTGTTGTGCTCTCCAGATCCTCCTTTCAGGACTATGGTTCTCATTCCTCCGGGTAGTGGGAATGATGGCTACTGAGGGTTCTCAGCTAAGTGTCCCTTCAAGAACTGTCCATTGAGCATACCCCTCCCCTGGGGCAGCCTGCATTTCGTGACTGTCAAAGTGGGGGTATAAAGGCCCACATACTTGCCTTGCCTGGGGGCAACTCTGAAGGGCTATGCTGGTCCCAGAGCTTCTGTGGGGTGGGCTGAAGCCTCTGAATCACCCACCTTTCCCCACCAGTCTTTGCTCAGTCTCTCTTCCCTCACTTGTCTGCAAGTGTCAACCCTAAGAGAATCCATAATAAGCTTTCTGTATGCAGGTCTCCATCACAATCTGTTTCCAGGGAACCAGACTCAAGATGCCTTACTTGTTCATTGTCGGTTCTCACCAGAATGTTCGTGAGAGGAGGGACCTTATCTATCTCATTTACGGCTGGGCCTAGAATACTGTCTGGCACACGATAGGTGCTCAAAAAATAACTGTGGACTCTGAATGAATGAACAAAATGGCTTTTATCTAGATCGCACAGCTCTACCACATTTTCTGCATGAGAAATCAAGCACAGAGAGGCAAGTTAACTCTCCCAAGGATACACAGCTAGTCAGTTGTGGAAACAGGACCACACTTGTATGAATCCAATATTACACTCTTTTCAAAACCAAGCACAGATCCTTCTGCTTTGGCTCTTGTGGTCGGGCTGACTTATTGGTGTACTTGGCATGGAAATCTCGATGTAGCCTTAAACTCTTCTCCCTGTCTGTTCTCTATCTCAGCCACACCACTGGCATCTCCCATGCCCTTCTGTACAACTTTACTCCCATGTGTCTTTTCGCCTCTGATTTCACTGGCATTGTGTTTGGTTAGAGCCTGATCACTCCCCAGTTCAATCGTTACAGTCCTTGCAGTGGGGCCATCGCCTCGTGCTCTCATCTCCTTCAGCTGACCTTATATGTCACTCTCAACATTCTCTTCCTCACCATCCTCTCCACCACAGTCAGGGGCCAAAGAGGACACAGAATTCATACCAGATGATTTAAATGAAAACCAAAGAGAGAATAACGCACTGAAGTATGGGCAGTGTTAGGGGAACAAACCAAGATGGCGAGGCCCTCAGGAATCAGCAAGAGTGGGGAGCTATTGCCACTCCTAGGGTTGAAGGAGTGAGGGAAGGAAACAGTGTTACTGGAGCTTGGTGAGAGTTGGAGCCATGGAGGAGGGGTCTCACCGCGGGAGCTGTCATCCTGGAGGGCTGCAGACACTACCAGCTACAGGATGCCAAAGCAGAGAAAGAGCAAGGAAGAAATCTCCTGGCTTTTTGTCCTGTGGCTCAGAGATCCTGCTGCTGTTTCACACTGGCCAACACCAGCTAGATGCCAGGTGGCCACGGAGACTGGGTGATGGCAGTGTATAAGTTCCCGAGGCACAGAATGGGGCAGAGAGACTGGATCTGGGGGCTGGGACAGGCAAAAGAGGAATCAATACACCTCAATTTACCAACAGAACAAATTTTCATGTCCCATCAATACCATCCCATGCCTTTCCATTTGTAACAAAGATTATGAAGCCCTTTGAAACACAAATATCCTTTGATCCTTGCAATGTCCCCCATGAGGTAAGTACTAGGACCAACCCATTTTACAGATGAGGAAACAAACTTAGAGGATTTGTGGCTCACCCATGATCATCAGATAGGTAAGAAATGGCACAGTTGAAACATAAGTCCAGATTTGTGAGTTCAAACTTTTTAACCAAAATCCAGGGCTCAGTTTAAGCACACAGTTAAGGTGTACATTCTCTGGAACATCTCTCCATTCCTACCCTCTCCCCTTTCTACACACACACACACACACACACACACACACACACACACACACACACCAACGCCATGTTGTCTTAATGCTTCTCATTAATTTATCTTTTGTCCTTGGCCTTCTCTTGTGCTTCACTAATTCTCTCATCATCTCTGATCCTCCTTCCCATTAACTCAGGCCCATCAGCATCTTTGTCAGCACCTCACCTCCTCACCAGCTGCCTCTTGCCTTGAACACTGAAATGTGGTAATGTATAGTGCTGCACTATCCAATACAGTAGCCACAAGCCACTTGAAATATGCTTAGTATGACTGAAGAGCTAAGTTTTTATTTAATTTTAATAAATCTAAATTTAAAACTGATACTTGGAGCTTAATCTGCACCCCCTCCCCCACCATCCTTAAGTGTAGGCTGTGCTCAGTGACTTTTTTCCAAGGAAGGAGTATGGAAAGGGAGAAAAAAGTAACTTAGGGTGCAAAAATCTGGCAAAGATGACCTCAGCCAGATGATCAAGGTCAATATCACCAGTCATAAGTCATGTCAATAGCACATGCCATTGATACGATGTGATGAGAAAGGTACTTCACCTCTGTGGTTTCCCCACCGCAAACCCATCACCCCAGTCTCATCATGAGGAAAATATCAGCCAAACCCCAATTGGCAGACATTTTTTAAAATACCCAACCAGTACTCCTCAAAACTGTCAAAGTCACAATTGCAGACCAAAAGAGATTAAGGATACATGAATAAATACAGTGTAGTGTCCTGGATTGGATCCTGGAACGGAATAAGGACATTCATGGAAAAACTGGTGAAATACAAAGAAAAACTGGAGTTAGTTAATAGCACTGTAGGTATGCTGTCTTCTGATTTGTGACAAATGTCCCACAGTAACATAAGATACTAACAAAAGGGAAATGTGTGATTTATATATGGTAACCTCTGTACCATCTTTGCAACTTTTCTGTAAACATAAAATTATTCTAATATAAAAAGCTTACTAAGAATTTAAAAATTAAAAATCACTATTCGATTCAGTTATCAGAAAACTTTTGGATATGTTGGAATGACTTCAGTATGTTAACTTACATTTTCAATGTAAATTTTATGAAATCTAAATACAGATCAAGTATTTCCAATGAACATTCAGTCTCTGAAATGAGATGTGTTGTAATTATAAAGTACACACCGGATTTTAAAAGACTTCACACCAAAATAAAGAATGCAAAATATCTTCATTTCTAAAATATTTGATTACATGTTGAAATATTTTGGATATATTGGATTTGTAAAAATATATTACTAAAATTAAGCTTACTGTTTCATTTGTCATTTTTTAAATAGGGCTAATACAAAGAAATTACATATATGGCTTCCATCAGAGCTTAAGAATACAGACTCTTGGGGCGCCTGGGTGGCACAGTGGTTAAGCGTCTGCCTTCGGCTCAGGGCGTGATCCCGGCGTTGTGGGATGGAGCCCCACATCAGGCTCCTCTGCTGTGAGCCTGCTTCTTCCTCTCCCACTCCCCCTGCTTGTGTTCCCTCTCTTGCTGGCTGTCTCTATCTCTGTTGAATAAATAAATAAAATCTTAAAAAAAAAAAAAAGAATACAGACTCTTAAGCCAAACAGCCTGGGTTGAAATCCCAGCTCTGTACCTAGTAACTGATGAACTTTGAGCAAGTTAGTTAACCTTTCTGTGTCACAGTTTTCCATCTGTAAATAGAGTACTACCTCATGGGGTTGTTGGGAGGATTCAGCAAGTTCACCCAGACACTGTGCTGGGTCATAGTAAGCACCCGAACAGAGTAAGCGCTCAATAAATGCCAGCCATTGTTATTAAAGTAGGGTTATTTGTACCCAAATGGTCTTTGGAGCTTCAAGAGTCCTGAGGGGATACACTGCAACAGCAGAGAGAGAACAGGGAAGAAAGACCTTCACTGCTTTCTCTCCCTCTCTTCTACCTTCCTGCCAGGGTCTCCCGTTGCTCAGTCTCTATGGAAGCTGGCCAGCAAGTGAGCCCGGATGATGCCATCCACAGGGCTCAGCTTGCCAGGTGCAGAGCAAGGCAGAGAGAAGTGGGGGAATAGATTTGGGGGAGGGGGTGGAGGGTCAAAGGAAGAGAACCAGGACACCTCACTACTTCTATAGCAAAAAGCCTAAAGCACCCTATTTTCCACATCCACTCAGCCCCACGTCTCTGTTCCCTCCTTGATACCTCAGGACAGCCATGCTTAGTGAGTTTCCCTCAGCCTCGGCAGACCTCCTATTTCATAATGGACTCAGCCCTTGCCATGCTCAGAGCTCTGAGCCTTCATGAGTCCTGAACTCAACCTTTTCAGAGTATATGAAGAGATGGGCATGTTTTTGGTGTTTTCACTGATTTCTTGCCTTTAGTCTGTACAGGGAATGGCTGATCTTTGAAGGCAAAGAGTAGGTATTCTCAGTATTATGTACACCGCTCTGCAGCCTGAACTGACTGATTGATGGAGATGAAGCGAATGATGATTAATGACCTCAGAATTGTGTTTTGAGTGTTGTGTTTTTTTTTCCCTACAGGATTCTCCCAGTGTTCCTAATGTCTGCCTTAGCTGGCCAGTCACCGTTCTCTGAAATAAATGAAGCTAGGACGGATCTCCTTTGTGTGTAGAGTGAGCATTACCTCTGTGAACTGATCACACTAGCTTTCTTCTGCTGCTGGCCATATGGTCTCTCCCCTCCGCTCAGTTTTTCCGGGGCACATGTGCAGGGAATCTAATAATGGATTCCAGCCAGCCTCTGGGCTATTATGTAAATAGGAATCCTCTAGCACTCCCCCATACACGCACACACGCCTTTGGGAATTTCTCTAATTAATTAAGCTTAAAACACACACACACTCACATACACTCTTTTTCATGGTGTTAGGTGGTCTTAACACTACTCTATTTTGGGGTACGCCTCTATTTTTAAGGATAGGAAGCACACGATTTTATGACTCTGGTTACTTAAGTGTTTAATCTCATTAAGCTCCTAAAGTCATCACCTACTCCCAGCATCTCCCAAAGGACTGTTCTCCTGCCAATATTTATGCATTCTGGTCTATTTTATTAGGTGCATACAAGTTTAGAATTGTTTCATCTTTCTGAGGAACTGAATCCTTCATAATGATCTAGTGACCCCTTCTAACCCTGAAAATGCTTTTTATCTTAAAGTCTGTACTCCCCAATGTAGCTTTCTTTGGGTTAGTAATTGCCTGTTGTGTCTTTTTTTTTTTTCCTGTTACCTTCTGCCTTTCTGCATTCTTGTGCCTTAAGTGTGACTTTTGTAATGGACATATAGCTATATTTTTTAAAAATCCCATCTGGTAACTTCTGTTTTTTTAATTGGCTAGTTAATTCACTTGCATATTTGGTAAGTAATAGCAATTGTTATATTTGGACTTGGTTTGCTATCTAATTTTTTAAAAAGATTTTATTTATTTATTTGACAGAGAGAGAGGTAGCCAGCAAGAGAGGGAACACAAGCAGGGGGAGTGGGAGAGGAAGAAGGAGGCTCCCAGCGGAGTAGCCTGATGCGGGGCTCGATCCCTGAACGCCGGGATCACGCCATGAGCCAAAGGCAGATACTTAACGATTGCGCTACCCAGGCGCCCTTGCTATCTTATATTTTTATTTTTTATTTGTCCTGCTTTTTCTGTGATTCTTTTTCTTCCTCATCTCTGGCTATTGTTTGGATTGTTGGTGGTTTATTGTCTGTTTGTGGATATATTTGTTTCCTTATTTCATTGTTCCTTTTTACTTATTTGGACTTTATAGACTCTATTTTTACTTACTTAGTGATCACCCTTGAAATTTTATAATGTATATTTAACTTACAAAGTGAAAAAATTAATAATATTTTAACTTTCCTCTAGAAGGAGGATTGGCAGACTATGGCCCAATGATCAAATCTGCCCACCACCAGTCTTTGTAAATAAAGTTTTACTGGACCATAGTCTTGTTCTTTCATTTGTGTACCATCTCTGGCTACTTTCACTTTATGATGGCAGAGTTTTGTATTCATGACAGGGACTGTATGGTCTCCAAAACTTGTAATATTTACTAGCTGCCCATTTATAGAAAACATTTGCCAACACTTGTTCTCTACTAATACTCTAAAGGATCTTAGGAGACTTTTTAGAAGATTTTACTTATTTATTTGAGAGAGAGGGATAGTGCTAGTGGGGGGAAGAGCAGACGGGGAGGGACAAGCAGACTCCATGCTGATCACAGAGCTCAACATGGGGCTTGATGTGGGGCTCTATGTGGGGCTCGATGTCACGACCCTGAGGTGGTGATCTGAGCTGAAACCGAGTCAAAGGCTTAACCCCAACTGAGCCACCCAGGTGCCCCAAGGATCTTAGGAGATTTTAACTCTGGTCTCCACTCCCGACTTGCATGTGATTCTTGTCCAATATTTTATTTTTGTCATTTTTCTTAACTCTACAATTTGAGATTAGTATTCCTATTTTCCCAAATATTGTTTGATCATATGTGTATGATTTTACGTTTTTACATATTTGCTCACATGCATATGTGGGTTTTTTTAAGTTTATTTTTTTAGTAATCTCTACACCCAACGTGGAGCTGGAACTCACAACCCCAAGATCAAGAGTCACATGCTCCTCTGACTAAGCTAGCCAGGTGCCCCAGTATATATGTTTTTATTGCTTACCATTCCTTTCGGCATCTCAGATCATCCTTCTGACATCATTTTCCTGCTTCCTGAAGCACATCTTTTAGAAGATGTTCTTTTAGTGAAGATCTTTTGATAGTAAATCCCTCTGTTTTTGTGTGTTTATAAATATATTAATTTTACCCTCCTTCCTAAAATGGGATTTTGAGTACACAATTTTCTAAGTTATTTTCCCTCAACAATTGAAAGATATTATTCCACAGTCTTTGATTTCCATTGCTGTTGAAGGCAACTGTTAGTCTAATTGTCACTAATTTAAGGATGATCCATCTTGGGGCACCTGGGTGGCTCAGATTGTTAAATGTCTGCCTTCAGCTCAGGTCATGATCTCCAGGTCCTGGGATTGAGCCCCATGTCAGGCTCCCAGCTCAGTGGGGAGTCTGCTTCTCCCTCTCCCTCTGCCTCTCCCCCTGCTTGTGCTCTGTCTCTCTCAAATGAATAAATAAAATATTTTTTTAAAAAGGATAACCCATCTTTTCTCTCTGGCCCCTTTTAAAATCTCTTGGCAGCTAGTGTTCTGCAGTTGAATTATGAAGTGTTTAGACATGAATTTCCTCTTTTGAAAGTATCCTTTTTGGTATATGTTGTGATTTCTGGATATGTGTTACTATGTTTTTCATGAGTGTTGGACGAGCCATCTCTTCAAATCTCTCTTTCTCCTCTTATTCTGAAACTCCGATTAGATTTACATTTGGCCTTCTCACTGTGGGCTCCAATCACTTAATCTCTCCTTCATGGTTTCAATCTCCTTCCCTCTTCGTGCTGCATTATGGGAAATTTCTAATCCACTCTTCAGCTGGATTTAATCTACTGTTTAACCAGTCCATTTGGGTTTTTTGTTTCAATAGTTGTATTTTATTTATAGAAGTTGTATTAATCTTTCTAGTTATTTCTGCTAGCCTATTGTTGCCTACTCATCTGTTAATTGCATCTGTTACATCTTTAAACATTTCATACATATTGTTCTGTATTCTGTAACTGAAACTTTCTATACCTCCAATCATTGGGGTTATCTCAATCTATTATATGTTATTTATGCTACCTCTGCCTCATTGTGGCTTGTCTTAATGCATTGCAGGCTGATTGCCTGATTTTAATCTGTGGGAATCCTGTAGGTCTAAATTAGAGGAACTTTCTTCTAAGAGGATTTACTTTAGCAAAAAATCAGAGACACCTCTGATCTAAGACCACTTCAGCCACTGTGAAGACATTGGCTTAATAACTGGGCCCTCGATCAGCATTCCCACCTCAATGCTGGCCCACGTCTCAGTACTGCTCTGTGTTGCTATTGATACCTACCCTCAGGGCATTCCCCCACACACCTATTGCTCGCAATTTGAGGCTTCCTGCACTGGTCTAGGCCTGGATTATTTTTTATTTTAGGAGCTGGTGCTGTGGAAGCCTTTGGAAATCTCTCCAACCACTTGACCAGAAATGCCTTGAAAAGTGTTTTATATTTTTTATTCAGGATATAGCTACTATGCAGTGGGAGAGTCACTCAGAGCACTCCTTCTACCCCCAACACACACAAACACACACACACACACACGTGCACAGGCAGACACACACACACACACACACAATTGTTAAACTTTGAAACATACCGTTTTAGGTGGAAATCTGGTTGAAAAAAATGCCATTACTCATTGTTTCACTTACTGCACCAAATATAAAACTAGCTTTCTTATTTAGTCACTATTTTATCATCTCTAACAGAAAAAAATAGCTATGGGCCTCAAGATGGCTTGCTTCTTGTATACAAAGCTGATATTTTGGCACATGGTCCCTAAAGACAGGTCCCGTACTATAAGTTAGTTTGCTTTTAGAAGTGGGCACTAATGATCTTGGCCACTTGCCTTGATCTCACATGCACAAGAAAACTGTTGTTACTTCAACATTACAGGAAGACATTATTTAGCCATCGTAGCTTGCTGCTGTTCATTTGCCACAGGCTTCACAACTCACGTTTTTGGTTAAGTCATTTCTCACGACCACTCGGAGAGAAAATCGGGTGATCCAATTCTAGGTCCATCTGCATGCCTCCCACTATTGATCTTTGTGTGATGACTCAAACCCTCCAAACCTCCACACTTTAGTCCTCTACATTCACTGAGTAAGTGGATCAACTAAAATGAAAAACTGGCTGCCACATTCTCCTCTTTCCCAACACTTCTTTCTAAATTAGGCATCAGGGAAAAGGGGGGCTGATCTGACAAATATGAAAGTGAGCACCAGTATACTGACTTTTCTCTCTTTGAACCCCTGCTCTGGTGCAAGGGAAAAGGCTCTGCATCCTGTCTCAGTGCTATGGACAAGTGTCTCTTTGCAAGGCTCCTCCCATTATTGGGCAAATTATTCCTTGTATTCAAAGGTCCCCACAGATACAGAGTATGTTGCCACAGAAAGGGTAGGAAGCCTTTAAGCAGGTAGCCTTGGGAAAAGTGGGGCGGGTTTGCTGGGAAATGTATGGGAAGCATTCCAGCCATTTTTGAGAAGACTATAAAGTCCCTAAGACTATGAGGGAAGAAGAGAAAGTCACATTTATTGAATTCCTGTTATGGACATGGTACTTTTCTTTCTTCCTTAATAAATTATTTTTTTAAATTTAAATAATATTTAAAATAATATTTTAAAATGTCAGAAATAAGAGAGAAAAAGAATAACGTCCATTTACCTATCATCTAGATTTAACAATGCACATTTTGTCATATTTCTGTCATCTATTTTTTATATTTAAAATTACAGACATAATATTTTACCCTTAAAAACTTTATCATGTCCTACAGGATCACAATGCCATCATTGCACCTAACAAAATTAACAATAATTTCCTAATATTATCTAACACTTAATTCTATATTAAAATTGCCCCCAGTTGTCTCCCAAATGTCTTTTGCAGCTGGTTGTTTAAAGCAGGGTCCGATCATAGACCATGCACTGCATTTGGTTATTATCATATCTAAGACTCCATTAATGCAGATGGTCCTGGCAGTTTTCATATCTTTTTATCTCCATAACAATCCTAAGAGGCAGTTATCATTATTTCTATTGTACAAATGCAAAAAAAATGAGGCTAGAAAAGTAGTTAGCCCAAGATTACACCGTCAGTAAGTGTGCAGAGGACATTTCCTGCTTTTTTAGCTGCCGGCCATCCATGCCTCCTCCCTATTTTGAGCAAGTTCTATTGCATCCTGGTGTGGGGCATACTCCTGATGGCCAAGAGGTAGACACATAATAGTTCATGGCTAGTGCTTGGCAAATTGGATGCCATGGTCCAGGACTCTGACTAGCACTGTCCAATGAATTTTTCTGCAATGATGGAAATGTCTATATCTGCACTGTACAGTATGGTACCACTAACCACGTGTACTAGCTACCATACTGAATAGCACAATTCTAGAAAGGACGATGCCAAGCTGCAGGGACATTTGAGAAAGCATACATAGCATCAGTGGCATCATTGAGAGTCTGGTGCCGTAGGCAGCTCTGAGGGTCGGACTGATGATAGCATTCTGGATAGATCATTCGCTCCCTTTCAGAGCCTGACCCTCGACTCAGCCTATCAAACATCTGAATTGCCCAAGAGCCATCCAGTAAATTCCCCTTTTGCTTAAATTTTCCAAAGTCAGTTTCTATTGTGTGAAATCAAAAGTCCTTTGGCAGACACTGCTAGTTGTCACCCGACTCCTTTTTTTCCTCAGAAATAGAATCTCCAATTTCACTAGGCGCAAGTTTTAGCTGGTTGTGGCTACATAACCAAGTTCTGGTCAATGAGATAGATTTTCATGTTCCCATAAGCCAAACCTATAGTTTGTAGGACTTATCCATCATCTTGCCTAGACACAGAGCTATTCTTTGAACCCATCAAGAGGAGCCCTATCCTTGGCCTTGACCCTTAGAGAACCCCACTCTGGCTGGGCCCCTTCCTACAGGGTGAGGAGCCAACAAGGCCAAAACCTTTTAGACCATGGTTTAGATGAAAGGAACCTTGGAATTTCTTGACCAAACGACCCAAGCCAGCTTCCAGAGACTGCATGGGCTTCTTCCCTGGGTCCTTCTTCCCAAGGACAGATTATGTAGCCAGTATGAACACAATATGCTACAGGGAAGGCCAAGGGAGTAGCTGTTTTCAGAAAGGTGTGAAGAGAATTTAGACAGAGACTCCAGCCCACTGGTCCATACACTCACAGGGCTCCTTACAGTGGGAGACGGAGCCAAGGGGGGAAGGGATGGGTAGGCAGGCTCCAGGCTAGTGACCCAAGCTTACTCTCCCCGTGTCGTTATGGTCCAGGGCGGAACTCCGAGGAATCCGGTAATTTTACATTCAAACTTGGTCTTTCAGGTCTTACAAAGGTCTGTGTGTCAAGATAGAGGGATAGACATGTTTTGATTAACAGTTTCTGAGCTTATTTATAACTTTTAGGTATTTGGACACACACACACACACACACACACACATACACACACACATTTCCATTTGTACTATGGTTCCAGGTCTTACAAATATTAGAGGTAAGCCTACCTGTGCAAAAGCTTAAACACTTTCCCACCTCTGAAACAGTAGATGTAAAAACATGGTTCCGTGCCCTTCTCTCTGGGTTGTTTTCCTCTCTCTTTCTCTATTATTTTCTTGTTCTCTCCCTACAGTTCTCCTGTGGTGGCAATAAATCATTTGTAGGCAGGGACCTGGGTCTCTATTTCTTTCACAGTCCCCCTGACCCTTTAGCACAAAATGTTCTGAATACATGGGCTCTATGTCCAGGATGAGGATCAGAATTGTGACGGGAATGCTATAAAAATATGGAGTCCCTAGCTCCATCTCAGTAATTCTGTTCTGAAATTGAAGCAAAAGGTTTTTGGCTTTTTCTTTAAGTTCTAGAGATGATTCTGAAGGAGAGCCATGGCTGAGATGCTCAATGCAGTGACCGGTTTAATCACTCACTCCTGCCTAGAGACTGATGTCCTCAGAGATAGAAGAACAAGAGTAAGGGAATGAGAATGGGGTGAACTAAGAAGCTGAACCCCCAGGGCCTCCCCAGCCCTACTTCCGACCTCTAGGGCACCACATCTGCATCTCATTTCTGCTAGCCTCTTGGCCTTGGATGGCTGTCATTAGCACTTCCTATCGCTCAAAGCTTGGTCAAGGATTTCTAAACCAGGGTGGTAGCTGGTGGTTCTCAAACATGTATCCATACCTCCTTACGGTTGTGGGATTTGTGAGGATATACTCAAAAATCTCCCACCACAGCAACTGGCATATAGGATATTTATCAAATGTTTATCTAAGAAAAAGATTTTGCCTGAGTTCAAGGAGCATTGCAGTTGGTTCTGGGAAAACATTAGCATCACTGGAGTTTTATATTCAGACCCCTTCAAAGAAATGGACTAAGTGTTTTGGTTTTTTGTTTTGTTTTGTTTTGTTTTTTTAAGATTTTATTTATTTATTTGACAGAGATAGAGACAGCCAGCGAGAGAGGGAACACAAGCAGGGGGAGTGGGAGAGGAAGAAGCAGGCTCATAGCAGAGGAGCCTGATGTGGGGCTCGATCCCATAACGCCGGGATCACGCCCTGAGCCGAAGGCAGACGCTTAACCGCTGTGCCACCCAGGCGCCCCTAAGTGTTTTGGTTTTTTGTTTTTGTGGTTTTTTTTTTTTTTTACGTTTTACCTAATGTCAAACAAACGGACTTCTTTAGCAGCCCATTAGTAGACTTGAACAATCCAAATCACCTTAAAGAAATACCTGTCTACCCCTCCTGTTTTATCTTTCATGGACATTTTAACCAAGACTTCTGATACTCATATTTTTAATGTTCCCATTACTTAAAATACAATCAGGTACAATAACATGCAATTATAACCTGCTTCAAGCCCTTAAGGGATCATTCATTTCATGCTGTCTTTAAAGATAAAGGTAAATTCTTTTAGAAAACTGAAAACACACAGCAAAGCTGAAACCCAACAAACATTTAGATAACACAAAACAGGAAAACTTCAGAGCTGGGGGCCAGATGTCTTAAATAATTTTTCTAAGGAAAAGTCTTTGAGATGAACTGTCTCTGCTGGTTTGCTGCCCAGCATTTTTTCATTGGAGCTGCTATTGCACAAGATTGCAACAACAGTTTGATCTTTGTCTTGATCTTGGTTATTTTTGGCCCCAATAGGTTGGGATTATTTTCAATAACTGTGCTGGAAACAGCTCTGTCAAGTGCCTTCTTTGTTTCATGCCACAGATCTTGACTGAAAATAGTACAACGTCTTCGTTAGGAGCTATAAAAGGCTCATGCCAGGAATCCTTGGGAAGCCACAATAGAAAGATACCAAGGCTGTTTAGGAGGAGGAAATAAGAACAACTATCTATCAATGGGTCAATTAAACATGTTCTTCCTCCTTTGCTGGAACAAGCAAGTGACTAAGCCTCGCCGTTTGGGGTCTGCTTCTTGCAATAGCTTCACTGACTCCACAAAACACCTAGCAGGAGTCACTGGGGCTTGCCTCGGGGTCATCGGACTTGATGTTTCATCTAAGCCACACTGGGAGAGGACCACCACTGTTAGGTTCCCTTGGAGGAAAATGTTAAATTGAAACCAACCCCATTGCCAGTGTTTCTCAGAATAAAAGGAGCATGCTAAGTGAGACAATTGTAAAATATCATCTCCTCCACTCAGTTTTTTGCCAGAATATTCTATTAACTTAGCAACATTCAGAGCCTTGTCAGGATTTCATATTACAGTCCACAGACTTAATTGGGACCATACAGAGAGAATGGCAAGCATGGGCAAAGTTTCCCAGGGGTCTGGATTATTGAAAAGAGTCGCACAATATGGGTTGGGATTGAGGGGGCCCAGCAGGGGGATGCAGGGGCCTCAAAAGCAAGATCCACTGTATTTTGGCCTGATTTTTCCTCATATGTTAGAATTTTTTTAAATTTAGAATCTTAAGCCAGGAAAATATCTTTAACATTGACGATCCTCTTGATTTCTTTTAATAAAATGCCTGAGACCTAGAGAGGTATAGCACATAACAAGAACTACATAGCATTATAGGAATATGCTCTCATTACAGCCAGCATCAGGCAGTCAGAAATCCTCCTAAACCAATGGTTGGACAAGGGCCCACATACGGTTCAATTCTTGGGTACCATCCCTAAAGGTACCAGCTACGGATGTCACTAGGCTCTTATACTTGGCTCACACAAGAGCAGAAGTATAGCTAAAATATTTGGGCAGATCCACGTATCTTGAAGTCATGCAATTTCATCAATGAGAACTCATTTCAACCTTCATCTTGCTAATTAACAAGTCATTTATTTCAATAATAAAACCTTGTTCTGACATTTGCTATGCTCATTAGCAAAACCTAGGTAATCTAGATAGCAGAAATGGGTATAGCAGCAGCCTCTGGAGGATGGCCCCTGTGTTTGGAATGCCCACACACCAGCCCTGGGATGTGCATGATTGATCTGCATCTGGCTTATTGCTTAACCTAAATTTGCAGCATGTAATATCCCTCTATAATTGGTGAGGAATTTTTAACGTTTTTTAAAGGTTTATTTATTTGTAGAGAAAGAGAGAGCACACGCACACGCGTGCGAGCATGGACACCTGAGCTGGGGAGGGGCAGAAGGAGAGGGAAAAGGAAGAGAATCTCAAGCAGACTCCCTGTTAAGCACAGAGCCCAACATGGGGCTCAATCCCACAACCCTGAGATCATGACCTGAGCCAAAATCAAGAGTCAGATGCTTAACTCACTGAGCCACACAGGCACCCAAAATCGGTGAGGAATTTTAAAGTAAATTTCAGACATTATAACGAACTGCTTCATGGTAAAATAAGAACTCAAACCCAGGTCTTCTGACTTCCATTCCAAAATCTTTTCCAAAGGGCCACCTGCCTCTCTTTAATTAAAAAAAAATCAGAAAGTTTGCTAAACATACACTAGACAAGATGTCAAAATACGAAATCATGCATGCCCATGAAACTGTCTGAGAACCCACCTGCTCTGAGTCCCAGGGGGCCATCAGCAGACACGCAGGGTGACCTCTCAATATCATGGTGCAGGCAATTCTACAGAGAACTTGCTCTTGTCCACAAGGGGATTTTGGCTTCTTGGCTTGTCTCAGTGGACCTGTGGGGTGTGGTGAGATGCATCCATAAGAGGCACTAAAGAAATACTTGTCAGGTTAAATTGTGCTGAAAACGGTGTTGGTTTCCAGGGACCCTGGGTGAAAGGATTTTGGAAATGTCCGTGGGGCACTGATGCCTGGTTCTATGCTAGAGCAATTAGATCAGAATCTCTGGGTTTGGGGTCTAGGCATTAGCGGGTTGCTTTGTTTTTAAGGTTTTCAGATGGTTTGAATGTGCAGCCAGGGTTGAGACCCAATTCAGTGCTTCTCAGACTGTGATTTTCAAGCCGCCAGGCGATCTCATTATAATGCAGGTTCTGAGATGGCGTCTTCTAACAACCTCGCAGGTGACGATCTTGCTGACACATGCCGATGCCCCTCGGACCACGCTTTGAGTGGCAAGGTCTAATCTCTTACCACTGAAAGGATTTGAGAGCAAAACCACTGAAACCAAATCTGAGATGGGCCCAAATAATCCAACTCAAACTTTCCAGAGGATGTGAGGAATACAACTTCAGTATGAATATGAAGTAAAAACGATTAAACATCTGTACGTTTCCTAAAAACTGAACTTTGATTTCCTGAAGACTTGTCTTAAACGCTGAGAATATTTTTCAAATCACAAAAAAAGGATGGCTCTAGTTCTAAACAGCTAACCGGCTACTGTAAAAAAAAAAAAAAGTCATCTCCCCATTTTCTAATTATTATGCCCTTCGTATTTATTGATTGTCTTGGATCTCAATGCCTCTGCAGTTAGCCTGCTAGAGGGTGACACCTGTGTTTGCCGTTCTTTCCACAGCTCGAGTTTATTTATTGCAGGATCCAGGGAGGGTGTGGAGGAAGCTGCGTCACACACAGCCAGCGGGTCTGCAAACAGCAAGGCGGCTGGAAAGGAAAGGGCAACCTTTAAATGTAAACAAAGGAGCAGGCTGCAGCTCATAGAGTGGCCTTTTCCCTACATCTGCATAAGTAGATAGTGACTGACATCAGCCACTGCAGCTTGAATCTGAAAGAGCGAGAGAATTTTCCAAACTCAGAACAGAAAACCCAAGCCCCTACCCACAGAGCCCAAGGTGTGCGCCTGTGAATTCTGTTATCAGCTGTGCAGCAGGACTCTGGAAAGCACTAACTGTGAGCGATATATAAATTACAGAGGTCATTCAATGTGCAGATCAAGTACAATTAAAATGCAAAAGACTTTTCTTTTTACCTGACTCAGAAAAAATTTTTTTGCAACACAAGGGTGCCTCAAATTGTCCAGTAGAGCGGGGCCGGGGCGGGGAGGTTTNGGCGGGGGGAGGTTTGGGGGGGGGAGAAGAGGAGAGGTGTGTATGTATGTTGGGGGGGAACCGATTACTGGACTCAAAAAGGCTAACGTGCAATTTGTGTTCTTTTTATGTAGATTAAATGCATTGACTGCAGCTTGTACCGCTTAGATACGCAGCAGGGAGTCAAAAGCTTGGGTATCAGTCAACCACAGCCAGCAGCTAAAGCCTGGGCCAAATCTGTTATTGTGCCTCAAATGAGACACTTAATCTAATCTAATGGGAGCAAACCCCCCTGGACAAATAAAAGGGCATTACCAGCAGCAATGGCAGCTGTAACATTAAAAAAAAAAGCACCAAATATTTTTTTGTGATAACATAATTAATGACTCCTCCAGCTTCCTTCAAAATCTTGCCTTCCAGCTCACAGAGGCTCATGAGGAAGGAGTCTCAGGAGGTAAAGAGCGGGAGGGAGCAGCCTGCCTTCTCACCCTCTCAGAAAGCCATGTGTCCTAGGTATACCACAATCAAAAGAATGTGTGGGTTTTTTGTTTTTTCCTCCCTGGAGTCAAATCTACACCTTCAAGTAGCGGGAAAACATCACCGGGTTTTGATGAATTTGCCTCATTAAAGCAAACAAGAGCGACGCAAGGGGTAGGAAGAAAGAAGACGGTGAGACTCAGGATCTGGGCTCCTGGGACAGGTACTGTAGCCACCGAAGACAGAATGAAATTGGAGCCCAGGATCACAGAACCGACTGAGAGAATGTTGAAAACTGCAGTTCATCTTGAAGGATGTGAAATCCAACCTCTCCTAATTCAGGAATTGATTCCACAGTGTTCCTGTTAGTTAGGATTTTACTTCCAGAAAAAGAAAACCCCTTCTAAAAGCAATCCCTTCAGAATGTGTTCCCTTCAATTCCCGAGTCACTACACAAATAATCCTTTAGTGAAGTGCTCCCCAGACTTTAAAGTGCATATGAATCCCCTGGGGAGCTTGTTGAAAATGCAGAATCTGATTCAGTGTGCGGACGTGGGGCCAGAGATGCTAAACTTCCAGCAAGCTAAAGAAGCCTTGGTTACCTGGCCACACCCGAAACCACCTTTGAACCTGGTAGCTTGGTTGAGTCTGGTGCTAAGGCCAAGATTTCCAGATCAAGTCTCCCATGGTCCATTCTCCTTCGTGATCCTAACTTTATTTCTCCCTGTTCATCCGTCTCACACATGGTCTGTGGCCACCACTCCAAAAGGCAAATGCAGGTAGGGCAGTTTTCTGCACAATGGACAGCCCCATTACTGCAAAATCTTCTCTAAATGACAGCCATGTAACCATTTTGCCAAATGTATTCCTTGTCTATTGCTGTGTAACAAATCATCCTAACACTCGGTGGCTTAAAGCAATAAACACTCATTGTCTTCTAAAACTTCTGTGGGTCAGGAATTCAAGAGCAGCTTTGGTCAGGTGGTTCTGGCTTGGGGTCTCTCATAAGAGTACAGTCATGTTGGCTGAGGCGACAGTTATCAGCAGGGCTTGACTGGGGCTGCCCAGTCTGCTTCCAAGGCGGCAGGTTGGTACTGACTGTTGGTGGGAGAACTCCGATTCTTTCCATGTGGGTTTCTCCCCATCAGGCTGCTTGAATGTCCTCATGGCATGATGACCACTTTTTCCAAAGCAAGCGATCTAAGACACTAAGACAGAAGTCCCAATACCCTTTAGACCTACCGTCAGAAGCCACACAACAGACACTTCTGCCATATTCTCTTGGTCACACAGACCAGCCACGAATTCACTGTGAGACAAGACTACGTAAAGCTGTGAATACCCAAAGGCAAGGATCACTGGAGGCTGGCTCCACACCAAATACACCAAGGCTCTCTATTCCCTCTGTAAAACACGCCAATTGAGGTCCATGGCCCACTGAATGCCCAGAGCCACACGCTAATCCCGCACACACTTCTGTTCCCACTGTTTACACTTACTAAGAGCTGACTGTGTTTGCTTCCAAACCTGTTTATGACAACTGTACCAGTTCTACTTATAATTAAAATTAAGTAATTTATACAACATGTGAATTATGAAATACAAATGCAAAAAAGGGGTTGTTTAATGGGAACAAAATTGAAATTCTGGAAGACATAACATTAGCAGGTAGCCAAGGATGCCGCTGAAGTATGTGTCTGCCAGACAGCTCCAAGAGACTGCAAAGTCATGAAAAAATTGGGAGGATCAGGCACTAAGCTCACCTCACAAGTGTCTTAAATTCTTGCTCCACTTGCAAAACTGGAAATTGTAGACAGTGCATTTTAGATATAGCTCATGTAAAAAGGAAAGCCTGCCACTCCCATCAGCTGATTTTTATTCAAAGAAAATGACTTGGCTGTACATCAAATGTTTAGTGAATGAATGTTTATTTACATGTTTTAAGTTAAATAAAATGTTTACAGTTTGCATGTATCATTTTTTTATGAACGATTCCTGGTTTTAATTTTTTTTTTCAATTAACCAACCAAATTCTGGTTCAGATGGACGGGTATGAAAGCATCCATTATAAATGGGAAATTGCTCCTGGAAATAGCACTTCTGTTTAGAAGGAGGAAGGGGGGCACCCGGGTGGCTCAGTCAGTTAAGCATTCAACTCTTGATTTCAGCTCAGGTCATGATCTCAGGGTTGTGAGATCGAGCCCAGTGTCAGGCTCTGCAGTGGGTGTGGCGCCTGCTTAAGATTTTCCTTTCTCCTTCTCCCTTTGCCCCTCCCCTCCTCTAAAATAAAAGTAGGTGAAAGGAAGGATAGAGCTAGAGAGAATGAGGAACTTGACCATCTGGTTTTAGAAAATTCTGAAACTGGAAGATGATTTGTCTGTAACCTCAATTACTTGCTACCAACAAGATAGAGCCACAGATGCCCTATTCTACACATGTCTGGGGCTTCATGGTATCTTTTGGTGGCTTTTTTTCCCTCTCAAGGCAGTACTTGCCTTTTATTTTAAACTAATTTTACATGCATGCAATGGTTAGGAAAAGATAGAGCTTTCTGGCCACCAGAAGTTCACACTCCCCTTTGGGGCTGTTGCTAAGAAATGGTTATCCAGACAGGGAATATGTGCTCCAGCCTCACATCCAGCTGTGGCCCTGAAACCAGTTCTCATCAATGAAATATGACTGGAAGTGGTATGTAGCACTTCCGGGCTGAGGTTCTGAAGAAGCATATGAGCCTCCTCTGTGCTCTTTCTCCTTTGGCCAGCTGTTTGCACAGGACTTGGAGACTCTTGTGGCACAGCAGACCACAAAGTGGAAGAAGCCTGAGTTCCTGAAACACTCACTTGCCGTGGTAAGGTCACTCACTTGCTGACCAAAACACCTACAAAGGACTGTTATGTGTCAACACCCTGGGATTTGGAGAGTTGTTTGTTATGGCAGCTAGTGTTACGTCTCTATGTGTCTATATGATTCCATGCAGAATACTATCCACCGTGCATTTTCCTGGGAAGAAGGTCCACTGATTTTGTGGGCTTCTCATAGGGGTCTGGGAGCCCCTCAAATTCTTAGGAAGAACTGCTCTTAGAGATTCGCCTTCAATATCTTACTCCTAATTTAATCCATGACCTTAATTCACCCTATGATTTGGAGATCTACCTGTGGTTAACCCGCAGAAGCAAATGGAAGTGAAAGTGAAGAGCTCAAGTCAGATTGTGAAAGCAGACGTGCAAGCGCAACACAGTCCTGAACAGAACCGAGCAGGTGGACAGAGGAAGCTGAATTGAAAGCCCCCTTCGGGATTTATGAAGTAGCTACCTTTCTCCTGTTGCATAAGTCCAGCCCCCAAGCATATCCTGGTGACCTCAAAGAGCTACCATGTTCCTTTCCAACAGCCTAATTTATAGCCTGGAATTGAGGAGATTTACTCTTGTAGATTCTGAGAAGTAATTCTTCCCTAGCTCAACTCTTATTTCCTGAGAAGTTTATGCCTTGCAAAATTGTGTTAATGGCAGGGCAGTTAAAAATTTTTTTCAACCTGCAGAATTCTACAAAGGAGCTGGAAATACGAGACAGTGGATCATGTCTGTCCTGAGCATTGAAAATTACTGGGTGAAACTAAGGGTCTCCAGAGAGTTCATTATTCATATGAAAGTGTCTAGTCTCCTCTTCAGAGGCCAGGAATGACCTAGTTTCTGAACCAGGGTTTGACAGAGCAGATGAGGGTATATCATCTTCATCTTGAAGGAGTGTGGAGGATAAGGGAACTACCATATAAAGTCCTCTTCCCCCAAGAAACAAGCACGCAGGTAACAGATAAAACTGTTCACTTAAGGTAAGAGGGTGTTAATCTTTTAGGATCCCTCCACCACGTTTTTAACTAGGGTCTGCTGATACCTTCTCCTCCTGCCCAGTTTTTAGACAAATCTTCGTATCTCTGTTCCTTGGATATTCCAGACCTTGGTCTAAACCTTAGACCGTGGTCTAACCCAGTGGTTCTCAAAGTATGACCCCCCCAGACCAGCAGCATCAGCAAAACCTTGGGCCCTAGCCCAGGCCTATTGAATCAGACACTCAAGACAGGAACCCCACAGTATGTTTTAACAAGCCCTCTCGGTCACTGTGATGCACATTCAAGTGTGAGAACCACTGGACCAAACCCTACCAGAAGTCTGCCCTTCACTTGCCTAAACTTGACTCATGTGGTGGTCTCTCAGTTGGTCCACGTCAATTTTCCTCCCAGACCGAAGTGATACAAGCAGCTCTGAAGGTACTTCAGTTTTGTCTGGGTTTTAGTTTGTTTTTGTTTCTGCTGTCACCAAGATAAGGCTGTGTTTTTAGCTCCCCTAAGAAGCATGTAGCAGGAAGAAATTTACCTTTTGAAAAATGGATGGTTTTGTAACTATGAAATGCATTCAGCCCAGTCAGGCATTTCCAGGTCTTTTTTCTCCCCAGCTGTTTCGTAGAGGTGGGTTCCCTCTTAGTT
Source organism: Ailuropoda melanoleuca (assembly GCF_002007445.2). Lineage (NCBI taxonomy): Eukaryota > Metazoa > Chordata > Mammalia > Carnivora > Ursidae > Ailuropoda > Ailuropoda melanoleuca. The sequence goes on from NC_048238.1 coordinate 14,602,696, forward strand.
GTAACCCGTGGCAAGTCCTGCTGGGTACACTCGACGGGTCTCGCCCTGATCTAGCAGTGCAGAGAGACTTCTCCTCAGCCCAAAGATCTCCTGATAAGCTCTCTTACTTAAATTGACTCTCTCAGATCGTGTACCTTCAAATACTCATGTTTGCCCTCAGAGTTTTTTAGAAGGAAGCCTGCTTCGCAGTTCTCAGGACTGTAAGGCAATCATTTGAGACAGAAGGCCCTGGCCGTCTCACATTCCTGGCCACCCACCCCACTGGAAGTTTTCACACGTCTCTTCCTTCTGTCATCCCCATGTACTTAGCTCTTCACTCTCTGCTCTTTTCCTGCCTCCTCTTCTTTTCCTCTGTCTGTGCCCAGTAGCTTCTAAGACTGTAGTTCTTTACACTTATTTTGAATCATCTGGGAGTCTGGTCAAAAATGTAGATTACCGGGGCGCCTGGGTGGCGCAGTCCGTTAGGCGTCTGCCTTCGGCTCAGGGCGTGATCCCGGCGTTCAGGGATCGAGTCCCACATCGGGCTCCTCCACTGGGAGCCTGCTTCTTCCTTTCCCACTCCCCCTGCTTGTGTTCCCTCTCTCGCTGGCTGTCTCTCTGTCGAATGAATAAATAAAAAATCTTTAAAAAAAAAAGATTACCAAGTCCCACTTCAGACCTGAATCTCGGCATCTCAGGAGTCTAGCCCAGTAATCTGACCTTTAAACACAAGCCACAGGGGGTTCTAAGTCTCACTGATTTACCCAGCACCAGTCCAAGGGCTCTGAGAAGCAGCAGCTGTGGAACATCTTAGGCCTTACAATAGCATTCTGTTCTACGTATGGGGTCTGAGGTAGGCTGGGTGACCTGTCTGGCTGCATTTGTTAATAGTCACCTGGCTTCTCTGTGGTCTCAGTGTTTATTCAGAGTGGTTCTGGAGAAAGGCTGATGGAAATCAGAGGGATACTAAAGCCTGCCCCTAGCCTGGCCATGCCACACAATGGCACGACCTTCCAGCCTACCCGCTCACGGGCAAGAAAAGATACCAAAGCCCAGGTGGTCATCTGATTTGTGCTTGAACGAGACATGAAGATAATTTTTTTAACTCCAGGCTCTTAACATGTGCACCTCAATACTCCATATGAAAACAGCAATGAATTTCCATTAAATCTCAGTGTTTATCCTGCCCACTTTCCTCCCTGAACTGTCCCTCCCGGGACTGAAGAATCTCCCTGGGGTGGACTTAGATGCCCTCCCTGTTCTTTTAAGTGCCTGTAACAGATCCTGTTGTCATCCTGTACGTGTCCTTCTCCCTCTACACACCCAAGGCTGCTTATTGCAAACATCTCCAAACGTCTCTAGAAGAACACGCTTAGCAGGTGCTCAGGGCAAGAGGGAAGTGCTGGAGAGTGAATGCCCCCGGAAACAGCCCTCAAACACTGACAGATGGGAGTTGGTGGAGAAGCACCCCAGCTTTCTCATCCCACTGGTGGGATAAGTCTGGAATGTCTCCAACACTACCCTTGAGAGTTCCCTCTCTGACAGAGTGGGCTGATCTCCAGGAGCCCACATGGTAACTTGCTTAGTCACATGCAGTTGTGGCTTCCTTCACCTCCCTTCTCATGCCTCCACTTTCCAACCAGAGTTTCCTGGGACTGCCTTCCACATAAACAACTGGCATTTGAGTCTTTGTCTCTGGGTCTGCTCCCAGGGGACAGCCAAGCCAAGACCTTCCCCCTACCCAGGACTTAACAGACACAAAAGTGAGCTAACAGCTTACAATGGACCCTGGAACTATGAGAGACAGGAGTGGAAGACTGAGCAAATACCGAGGTCCATAGCATTCTGGCCTCATGGTGAAAATCATCTGACCAATTTCTGCTTCCTCCTCTCTGACCGCCATACAAAATCTGCAGATGCCAGGGAAACTACACGGCCTGATTCCACTGTGCCTCCTAAATAATGAGCCTTGTGCTACCTAGAATGCCCAGGGCAGAGCAACAGCCCTGGCTTGCCCTGCTGCAGGCCGAAGCCTCCACGTTCGACAGCAGGAGGTCAAGATCCAAGGACAGTTTGGGGTCTTGCGAAGTCCCCGATTCACATCACGGGAGTCCTTGGAAGGTAAAATGTTCCACATTTGTTCACTCCTTTAGCACTTACTGTTAGTCGGGGTCTGGGGGATACAGAGAGAGTGTGCCTAAGTTATACGTGATCAGCCTGGGACGCCTGGGTGGCACAGCGGTTAAGCGTCTGCCTTCGGCTCAGGGCGTGATCCCGGCGTTTCGGGATTGAGCCCCACATCAGGCTCCTCTGCTATGAGCCTGCTTCTTCCTCTCCCACTCCCCCTGCTTGTGTTCCCTCTCTCGCTGGCTGTCTCTATCTCTGTCAAATAAATAAATAAAATCTTTTTTAAAAAAAAAGTGATTAGCCTGTTGCGAGATAGAACTCCATCAGCCTCTACCCTGTGGGTCTCTGCCACATGTCCCCATCCCCTCCTGCCTGGATGAAGCCACAGTCTGCTGAATGGTCTCCCTGCATTTAATTCAGACCCACCTGCTTCACCCTCTACCCTGGGAGCAGCAGGTCTGGCCCCCAATCATCTTCCTAACCTCATTTCCCACCACCTCTTTCCCTTTCCACCAGGTGGTTTGTGCTCCCCCAAACACTCCAAGTTCCTTCGGACTGCTGTCCTTTTTTGCATATGCTTGTCCCTAGGCCTAGATCACATTTTCCACTTTAGCCAAGCCGTGCTCATCGCTGAGCACCCAGTAAGAATGCCACCTCTTCTATAAAGACTTCCTAACCCCTCTCTCAACCTCTGACAGCACCAACAGCTATATCCTCTGTGTCCCTTGCTATGGTCACACAAACGGCAAATTCAATACCGATCACACTATGGTCATTGTTTCTGAGTCTGGCTTCTCCCTGAAGACCTGAGCTTGTAGAAAGCAGGTCCGTCGTCATTTTGTTCATCTTTGTACCCTACCCGTGGGCTAAAGATAATGCCTGGAACACTGTACATTTGTAAGAAATTTTTGTGAATGATTGCATGGACCTCAGAGAGCCAAAAGGAGATTTCGCCCTTTCTCTCTGGTAATTGGCACCATTCCTGGCCTAAGACCCATTCCACACACCTGGATGCGAATGTTAGCTTGGGCTGTCCTCTCAACTTCCTTCTCTTCAGGGCCCCCAGCGCTTCTCTCCCTTGCTTTATAGCTGAGCTCTACAGGTTGCTCCAGGATTTGAGGTCACCACGGTGCTCTGAAGTGCCAGGAGCCAGAGCGGAGCAGTTGGATTTTTATTTCCCCCAGGGTGCACTGTGCTGCTCCCCTGGGACTCCACTGGCAGGAGGAGGCAGGAAGCTGATCACACTGCAGCCCCTGACAGACTTCCACAGGGAGCTCTCAAGTCTGAGGGGAGACAAGGAGGATTAAGGCAGGCGGGAAGCAATTAGATCGAGGTGCATCAGGCCTAGAGGAGTTGAAATGTCATTCACAGGTGGAGGGGACTGTCTCAGCAGGGACAAGCCAACAAGTTCTCTGCTGGCATCCAGAGAACAGAGGCTACGATGCGGCAACCTCGCCAGCGCTCAGCTGAAACCAGCAGCAGCCTCCTTCTCCCAGAAGCTGGCAGCAGTGCTGGCCTGCACCCCCTTTGATCACCCTCAAGGTAGAAAAAAAAATAAACCAAACTTTCTCGCGCAGACCAAATACCACTTCTTCAAGGTACAGTCCAAAAGTTTTCCTTCTAGAGTGATCTAGGCTTTCTAAGTGCTTACAGACCAGGCTAGGCATGAAGCTATATGCTCCCTGTGCATCAACTCAGTGAACTGCCATAATGAATCCTGGTTGGTAAAGTGGTGTAATCACCCCTCCTTTTATGGATGAGAAATTGAAGGCTCAGTGAAATTAAGTAACTGGACCACATTCACGTAGCTAGTAAGTAGCAGAACTGAGATTCCTCCCAGCTCTCTTGGACCCCAGGATATGTGCCTGGAATTTCGACCTGCTGCCACCTTGAGTACCTTGAGTACAACAAGGGAGGGGCCCTGGGTCCTGGCACATGGCCACCAGCTGGCACCCAATTATCTGGAGCCCAATAATTGCCTCAATGGGCAAGTGTGTGTGGATTGGAGCAGATGATCTGTAAACCACCTTTAGATTTAGCACTGTATGAGTCTATGGTAGAACCCCATTTTCTGCAATGCATGGCTTTCATGGGTCAGTATCTGTGCTCTACGAAAAGACAGACTGGTGGGAAATGAAACTGAGTTTAAGAAGGTGGCATATCCCTGAATCATGGTATAAGGAAAAGCTTTAATTGTCATTTTTAGGCTGCTGCATTGGTAAAACTTCTTGAAGGACCAGATTTTTGGCCCCCTTGACTCATTCTGGTTGTTAAGTGTTAAGCCCCTTGTGTTGGATCTGCCCATGTCAGGCTATCAACTTTCTGAGGACAGTAACTCTTTAAATTGCTCTGAGTCCCAGCAAGTATGAATGGGCAAACAAAGAACACCTCTGGGGATGATGATAATGGTAGTAATGTAATAACTGTGTTTTCAGGGTTATTTGGGATTTTAACGATCACTAGAAAGTGTTCCAATTACTACTACGCATAACAAATCATCCTAAAACTTAGTGACATAAATCAACCCTTATTATGTCCAAGGATGGGATCCTGTGAGTCAGCAATTCAAACAGAGCAACAGCAGGAATGGCATTATGTTATTTGGGCCCTAAATTAGGAAGACCCAGTGTTGAAGGTGACTGAGTGGCTGGGGGCTGCAGTGACCTGGAGGATCTTCACTCACATCTGAAAGTTGATCCTAGCTGTTGGCAGGGACATCAACCAGGTCCATTAATCAGAACTTATACACATGGCCTCTTCATGTAGTTGCTTGGGATTCCTCACGCCACAGTGGCCTCAGGGCCATCAGATTTCTTTCACGGCAGTTCGAGGCTCTAAGTGTGAATGTTCCAGAAAGCAAAGCAGAAGCCGTACTACCTTTTATAACCAAACCTTATATGTTACTTCCATTTCATTCTATAGGTTATAGGTGAGCCATAAAGGCCAGATAAGATTCAAGGGGAGGGATATGGTCCCCCACATCTGGATGGGAGGGGTGCCCAAACTGGCACTGTATTTTCATTCTTTCACAGGGCAGGAAATGTATCTTAGTTATCTCTGAATCCCTACCATCTACCATGGGGCATGGCATGGAATAGGTGCCCAATGAGTGACTGGCAGATAAAGAAATGAGTAAGTGAATGAAGGAAGGAAAATTCATCCCACTGAAGAGTGTCCCTCTGAGAAGTGTAGACATGTAGTCATTTTCACCTATTTTTTTTGTTTGCATTGCGTTTGTTTATGCATTTCAACAGTAAATAAATCACGGCTTGGGAGTGACTCCGCAGAGTGGAAAAGAGGTCAATGGCATTATGATACTTTGGCTTTTAAAGATTTACTTATTTATTTGAGTGGGGTGGGGGCGTGCATGAGTGGAGAGGGGAGGGGCAGAGGGAGAGAGAGAATCTCCAGCAGACTCCCTGCTGAGCAGGGACCCTGAGGTCGTAACCCGAACCGAAATCAAGAGTCGAGCACTTAACTGAGTGGGTGCCACCCAGGCACCCCAATAGTTTGGATTTTAAAGAACACTCTATGGGGGTGCCTGGGTGGCTCAGTTGGTTAAGTATCTGCCTTCGGTTCAGGTCATGATCCCGGGGTCCTGGAATGGACCCCACATCGGGCTCCCTGCTCCACGGGAAGCCTGCTTCTCCCCCTGCCTGCCACTTCCCCTGCTTGTGCGCTCATGTGAGCTCTCCCTCTGACAAATAAATAGAACCTTAAAAACAAAAAAGGGAACATTCTACAGTCATTAATTTTTCCTTGACCCAATATGGTCTCCTATTTTTGAATCTGTTCCATGGTTTCCAACAGGATGGTTCAGAAATCAACTTCTACTGTAACAGATTGGACATTTCATGGCATGGTCTGAGCTGACTTCCCCAAACTGTCTGCCCAGTCCTTTCTGGCCCCCAAGTCCTTCCTTGCTGGTGTTCTCATTGAGTCCTAGCCTTTCCCTCTCTTTTCCCTCCCCACATCCTCTCTTGCTTCTCCCCTCCTCTTCTTTCTCCTCTCCCCTGGCTCCTGCCCACCCTGACTCTCCCACTGCCCTTCCTTCCTCTGTTGCTCCCTCCTCCTCCTCTGGTCTTTCCTTGCCCCTCCCCTGTTTCTTCACCCTCTGCCCATCCCCCAGTGCCACCACCTCTAACTTGGGGATGGGAGTGTCTCCAGCATTGCTGAAGGAGTCAAGGACCTGGGAAGCCAAGCCACCCACCCCCACCAGAGACAGAAGACCTAGATTTGGATTAGAACCATTGGCTCCTGGAATTCTCTTCCTTACTGGTTAGGTATATAGCATTTCACCACTTTTATGGGCACCAACTCATGATGTCATATGAAAGGCTTAAAGCTCCTTTGGCTGCAAACTAGCACAAAAAGCCCAATCTTATGGAGACACAACAGCAAATAATTCTTTAAAAAGAAAAACCATGACAGTGGGAATTTGCCATTCCCAAATTAGCATTTGGAAAATACTAGTCACACAAACACACGCCAGCAGAGACCTCAGAGAGCATCTTGCCCAGCTCCTCATTTTACAAACAAGGAGCTGAGAGCCAAAAAAAAAACAAAACAAAAACAAAAACAAAACAAAAAACAAAAAACAAAACAAAACCTCTAACAACCAGCATTTACTGGGTGCTGACTCTGCCCCAGGCGCTTTATTACTTTATTCCAGCTGTGCAACAACCAGATGAATTAGAATCATTAACCCCATTTCCAAGATGAAAAAACAGAAGTTCAGAGAGGGTCCGTAACTTCTGCAAGGTCACACAGCCAGAAAATGGCAGAGCAGAAATTAGAACCCGGTATCTGAGTCCAAAAGCTATGCTCTTAACCACTAGACTAAACTGTGTCTGTGAGTGACTTTTTATCCTCCCCACACCCAGGGTCACACATACTAGTAGCTGATAGTTATACGAATTTCAAAAAGATAAATTGAGCAGTGCCTGGAATTCAACAACTGATGTTACAGTTCAAGTCCAAGTCAAGGTCAGACTTTGTTAAAGGTCACTTTGTTAAACTGAATTCTGAAAGAAGAAACCCAGAGCAGAGATCCCAAGAGACTTCAAGGATGGTTCTTTGGAGGAACAGCTATGAGTGCAGAGTGAGCAAGGACACGGCAGTATGGGTTACTGAGTTTAAGACTCAGACTTGAAGCCAGTATCCCAAGGTTCAACATCAGCTTTGCTCCTTCCTAGCTTAACTGCTCTGTGCTTCAGTTTTGTTATCTGTAAAATGGAAAGTAGTAATAGATATGAATACCAAATAAGATTAATAGGTATAAAGTTCTTAGAACGGGTCTGACACATAGTAAGCTCTTCAGAAGAATTTGCTCTATTATTAGTCAGTGCTATATTTCCAGAGCCTGACACAGTTCTCAGCACATGGAAGGGGTTTGATAAATATGTGTTGAATACATGAGGAGAAATATATTACTAGTTCTAATGGTACTCATCTGTTCTTCATCCTCTCAAAACAGAAAACAAGGAAAAATTAGTTTCTCCTTGATTTTACCTTATACTTTTTCCATATGTCAAAGGCAGTGCTTGAAACCACTTTTCCTCGGCAAAACAACTGTTTTCTACTTCAATCCTTTTCTGAGGCCCATTTTAACAAGGGAGTGACATCTTAAAGATGTGGAAGACCACAGCCTCAAGTCTCTTTCAGTTACAACTGTCAAAATCCCAACCCAATCTAGAAGAAGCCAATTGCTGAATTTACACACTCAATGAAAAACTATAGGGATAACTTCAGGCATGGCTAGATCCAGGGGCTTGACCGATGTCATCGGGACTTTGTCTTCTTCAATCTCCAGTTCTGCCTTCTTCAGTGAGGATTCTCTTCCCAGGCAAGTTCTCCCCTGTGATGGCAAGATGGCCACCTGCAGTTTATATCCCCAAAGATTTACATCCCCAAAACTCCAAAACCAGGAGAAACGAAACACTTCTTTTTATAATCACTCCAGCCAAAGTGCCAATTTTAGCTCTGAGTGGACCAGCTTGGCTCATGTGTTCATCCTTGAACCAATCTCTGAGACTCTCCAGAATGGAACACTTTGATTGACCAGGCTTCATACATGCATCCTTCACCCTGATTTCAAGGGGTAGAGCCAGCCCCACATAAGCTAAGAGACTAAGACTGAGGAGCACCTGGCTGGCTCGGTGGGTAGAACATGAATCTTCACCTCAGGGTCATGAGTTCAAGCCCCACATTGGGCACAGAGCTAACTTAAAAAAAAAAAAAGACCAAGACTGGGATGTTATTCCCAATGCAAGAGAAAGTGGAGTGGGCAGGCAAAATGAGCACATTTCCACTACAAGCAGCCATTAGTAGGGTGCCTAGCAAGTCTATACTTGAAAAGGTACTGGATATACAATCCCTATCTTACCTAAAGCTTCTTCTTTTCACCACTGCCTCCAGCAAAAAATAAAATTTATATCGAGAAGAAGTATACATATGAACTGAAACAAATGCTTCACCAAACAAATTTACTTTTTATTACCTGTAATGCGCCCTGATAGTTTCTATTCTATTGTATTGTAATTTATTCCATTATATTCCTTCCTTTCCACTTCATTCCATTTTATTCTGTTCTTTTTATTAGGGCAATGCTTACTAGGTGCTGAAACAAACAGCCCTTAAATCTCAGCGGCTTAACGAAATACAAGTTTATTTCTTGTCCATGTCCTAGCCCAGTGCAGAGCAGGCAGCTCTCCTTGGTGGATTTCTCCCCACCCCAGAGATCCAGACTCTTTCCGTGTTATGACACCACCACCTTCAACACAGGATCATGGCAGAAAGGAGAGAGAGAGAGAGAGAGAGAGAGAGAAAGAAAGAGAGAGAGAGAGAGAGAGAGAGAGAATGGGGTGGTGGTGGAGGGAGTGGGGAGTGGAGTTTGCCTATACTCCACGGCCAGAACTAAGTCACATGGTTCCAACCTAACTGTAAGGGCCACAGGGAAATAGTCTGAGCACTCAGCAAGGGGAAATGGGATTGATGAGAATCTAGGCAATCTATACCACACTACTCTATTCTAGTTTGTTAAGAAAAAGGAAATGCTGGTTCTGACTCATGTGGAATTCAGGACTCTGTAAAGGTTGCAGCACCTGAGTTGGGAAAAAACCTCACCTTCACAGCCTGCCTTGATTTTTCTGCCTTGTAGACTAAGCGTTTCTTCTCTTCTGCCTTTCTATTGCTGTCATGGAACCTGACTTCTTTGTCCCTGGTGAGGAGACTCTATCTTCCTCCCTGCCCACTGACATCTGTCCCTGACTCTGACTTTTTGCCTGAGAACCTTCTGCCTTGGATGCTAAACTCCTTGAAGCAGTCTGCGGCTGCTGTGGCGCCATGGCTGCTGTTCCCTGCTCATGCTGTCCCTCTCCGTCTCTCTCATCCTGTCTGTCTGCTTTCTTACTCTGCCCAGCCCTGGGGCCTGCGGTGAGCAGTCCCTGCTTCCATTTCCTGTCCTGAGACAGTAAGTGACCAGCTTCTTTGGGGCAACTACAGCCTAGGTCAGGACTGAAGTAAGTGAGCCAAGCATGTAATCAGACCACTCTCTCCCTCCCTGCTGCTATGGTGAGCGGCCATGGAATCCGATTGCAGCGGCATCGTTATCTCCCCCAAACGCTTCAGGGTTCATTATCTAAAAAGCACTGGCTGTTAGCACAGTAGCAAATCTGTAACTACTGAGAGGAGCTCTCTCTTTAAAACCAAGTTGGGGAGGTGCGAGGCTAAGATCTTGGGCTTCGCAGTTAAAAGGCCTTCTGGTTCTGGAGGAATTGCAGACTTAACTGCTGTTCACATTGATAAACAACTTCAGTCAATATTTAAAAGGCACTTACCATGCTCTAGACACTGTTCTAGGTACTTTACAATATTAACCAAGCCTGACAGAAACTCAACAGATGAGGAGACTGAGGCTCAGAGAGGGCAAGGATCTGCCCAAGGTCACACACCTAAAAAGAGTAAAACCAGGATTTAAACTTGGGCAGGCCGGTTCCAGATGCTGCCTTCTTGACCACTAGGTTATCCTGTCCCCATGAGAATAATTTTTCTCTGTATATAATAGTTACATGCTGCTTACAGTTCTTCAAATGCTTCCACATACTTCTCTGACCCTCACAAGAAGCCTGTGATCTTGATATTATGAGGAGGAAGAGTATTTCGATGCTGCTTTGGAGCCAACTTCCAAAGGCCAATTGTTAAATTTTCAAGAATTTTGCACCCCAGCTATAAACGATGGTCATTATTTAAAAGGAAAATCTGGAAACTTGCAATTAAATAAATTATATTCAAGCTAAGGTAATAAATACTCAAAACGTGTTACTTGCTCATTCCTTTGCTACATTTTACTATTCTCCAGGCACTTGAGGTTATCTAAATCTCTACTGTACATGTACAGGTGGAAATAACGTGTGATTGGCGCCACAGGGCATCTCTTCCCAGCTCCACTCTGGGTGATATTACACTGGTAGCTTGAAGTCAGCCACAGCAGCTGGATTCACACTAGGAATCGCAGAATCTGTGAAGGAGTGCCCTCCCTGCCCACCCTCCCCAAGGGGCCAGGTGTTAAATATTGACCAGCGCATCCCTGTTCCCAGGAGTCTGACCCTCTACTCCGTGCTCATCACAGGTGTGTGCTTACTGTGGCTTGTTTTCCTGCCCTTCTCAGCATTGGATCTCCAAGGTCTAACCTGGTCTCCTTTCTCTCCAATTCCCCATCAAGACCCCATCCCGGTCTCCCGAGCCTCCCCAATTCCCTCTCTCTCTTTGTGTCCCGCTTCCCAGAAGGACCTTCCCAAGCAGCCCACAGCTGCCCACACTTGGCCTGAGTCCACTGACATCCAGCCGGCCCCATGGCCCTCATTCCCACCAGGGCCAAGTTCTGGCTTCCTTTTTGCAACTTCTAAGCATAAAGACCCACCCACCCTCCTGTTTTCCTTCTCAGACATGGGAGTCGGTGAGGCCCGAAAATGTTCCTACTCCAGACTTCTCTCCCACGGTCTGACCTAGCCGGGTGGGCAAGGGGATGGTTAGCTTCTCTGTGTGTGTTCTCTGGGAGCCGGATGCAGATCAAAGAATGAGAACGGTCCTTCCCTAGTCTTAATGCAGAACACCCTTAACCATGCCAAATGCTCCTGTTGGCAGCCTGGGCCTTGACTTATGGGCATCGAAGGGATACAGGGGTGTTACTGAACGATCTGACCACCTAATAAGTACAGAATATATGTTCATCTTCATTCTCTCTGAAATGCAGTTATGTTTTGTTAAAGTTAAGGATTCCCTTTCATTTACTATTTCCTTTACAGCCCCATGGACTTGTGGGAATTCTTGATTATCACTATATATGAACATATGTAGGGTTCACTGCATGCCAGGTACTATCCTAATTGTTTGAATAATCCAAACAGGTAGGTACTATTATCACCTCCATTTGAAAGATGAGAAACTAAGGCACAGAGAAGTTAAGTAACTTGCTCAAGGTCACACAGCTAGTAAAGGGTGAAGTCAGGTCTTGAAATCAAGTGGTCTGGCTTCAAAGCCTATGCTCTATTTTTTTAAGATTTTATTTATTTATTTGAGAGAGAATGAGAGCAAGAGAAATCACAGAGGGAGAGGGAGAAGCAGACTCATCGCTGAGTAGGGAGCCTGATGTGAATTCTCGATCCCAGGACCCTGAGATCATGACCTGAGCCAAAGGTAGTCACTTAACCAACTGAGCCATCCAGGCATCCCAAAGCCTATGTTCTTAATGGATGTGCAGAAGTGATCTTAAATCTAACTGACTGTCTCTGGGCTTTGACAGTATTCTGTTTATACCAGGGTTAAGAACTTAATGCATTTTGGGGCACCTGGGTGGCTTAGTTGGTTAAGCAACCGACTCTTGATTTCAGTTCAGGTCATGATCTCAGGGTCCTGGGATCGAGCCCTGTGGGCTCCGTGCTCAGTGGGGAGTCTGCTTCTCTCCCTCTCCCTCTTCCCCTCCCCAAGCTCGAATGTGTGCGTGCTCTCTCCCTTTCTCTCAATCTCTCTCTCTCTCTCTCAAATAAATAAATCTTGAGGAGTATCTGGGTGGCTCAGTTGGTTAAGCATCTGCCTTTGGCTTGGGTCATGATCCCGGGGTCGAGCCCCACGTCGGGCTCCCTGCTCAGCGGGAAGCCTGCTTTACCCTCTTCCTCTACATCTCCCCCTGCTTGTGCTCTCTCATGCGTGCTCGCTCTGTCAAATAAATGGATAAAATCTTTTTAAATAATCTTTACAAAAAAAAAAGAACTTTCCACATTTTATTATCATCGTCTGTCTACAAGTTTGTCTACACCCCTCCCTATATCCTTCCACCTTGAATGCCTTTAGGAAAGGAATGTCTTGTGTTTATTTTTGTCCAGGATTCAGGGCAGAGTCCAGTATGTGTTAAGTGCTCACCAAAGGTTAGTTCAAATGAATGCCCTTCTCACTTTCAGGATGAGAAAACATCGTTTTCAACGGAGGCCCAGAGATCTGATAGAAAAGATGACAGAGGCCAGACAAGAACCCAGGTCTCATGACCCTAGTCTGGCACTAGCTTTGCCCTGCCTCACTGTTCTTCTTACCTTAGAGGGCTGGGGGCCAGGTTATGGGGACCCTAGAGCAGGCCCACCTACCATATTGGAATGCTGGTCAGTGGCTTCTCCCAGAAGAGAGTGGGCTTGTCCCAAACCCACACCCAGAAGAGACCAAGAGAAGACAAACGGCCATCGATGTGCTAATCACTCACTGCCAGCGCAGCTGGGCACCGCTCGGGCAGGAGGCCAGCCTCCAGCCTCACCCTATAAGGCTTAAAGAGGTACAGATGCACAGAGCACCAAGGGCTTAAGAACAGAAGCTAGCGACTCCTCGTTCACTTTTTATGTGCATCAGGATTGTTCTGATCCAAAGCCTATCAAGGAAAAGGCAGGAAGGTTCTAAATCACAAATCTGCCCCTTAGCATACACACATTTTGTCGAGTCTCCTGAGCAGATTAGCTGACTCTTATCCACCTTTTCTTTAAGCCTTGGGCTGCAAATGGCTATTTTCATCCTTACCCTTAAGAGCACAGAGGAAAAAAAAAAAACTCCTGTTTAACGTAAATGCAAATAGCCAGAAAAAGAAAGGGGTGTGTGTATCAGGCTCTGTGTTATTTTATAAAGCATAAAATTGGCATTTAAAAGTGAAATATTTGCTTCAGAAATAAAAAAGATACGCAATAAAATGTAGCTGTAAACAAACCTTCATGGCTTTATTTTTCATAGATAAATACACAATAAGCGATGAGTAAACAAAATAATACCAGCAATTTGAAAAATTCAATTAACCTCTGTGATATCACAAGGTCTGCACAAGTCATAGGGACCATACGATGAAATGTTGATAGTGCCTGTAAGGTCCTGGCAAAGCTTGAAGTGCCTTTGACAGATCAAAGAAAAAATAAAACATTACTCCATTTAGGTGCAGTGTTATGGATAGCTTGGCGTTATAGTTCTTTGGAAATGATTAACTCCATGTGGTATTGATGGTAACGATCCATTTTCCGGCATAATGAATTAGGCATTCCTCCATTGTTCTGCAGCTTGGCTGCATTCTGTGTATATATATCAATGGCAACTTTTTCAAAATACCTTCCAGCTTCACACACACACACACACACACACACACACACACACACACAATAAAAACACGCCCTACACACTGCCAGAGGAGAGAACATGAATCTCAAAGCTGATTTATTTCTATCACCCCGAGTAACCTATTTCCTACCCGAGACGTGAAACCACATCAAGCGGGGGAACGTTTTCACTTCTATGAACTAGGAGGGAAATTGTTCCTCTTCAAGCTGGGAGTTCAGAAATCTTTGCTGAAAAGTGTCCATTTTTATCTATCACTTTATCCTTCTGAAAAGCCATGGTTTTTAAGGAATAATTCTTCCAACAAAGACTCGCCCACCAAGCATCCCACTCATGATTAGTTACTCTGTGAAAATGAGAAACAACCTCTAAGTGGCTGACAGAATTTAGCAACAAGAGATAATCACAGCCCCTAATTTCTGAAACTCACAATTGTCTTGTGACTGTGGGATTTTTAAGCTGTAGAAACACCAATAGAAATGAAGTCAAAAGAAAAGTCGGCTAGTGTGATCTCCTGATTAAATTCCTATCTTAGGTTTGTTTTGTTTTGTTTGTTTTTTAATGAAGAACTGCCTCTGAGAGTGCTAATCTGTCTTTAACATCATTGCATTTCCTTATATTATGCTGTGCCATCTCCGTGGCATTTAAAAGTGAAATATTTGCTTCAGAAATAAAAAACATAGGCAATAAAATGTAGCTGTAAACAAGCCTTCATGGCTTTATTTTTCATAGATAAATACACAATAAGTTCAAAGTCGAATTGAATTCCTAAAGCAATACTCCACTAATCTGTATTCGGGGGTCTCAAGCGTATTATCTGTAATTTACAACCAATTTAAATGGCATTAACAGTCTTCCCCTTCTGGGAATTTAAATTTGCATCCTACCATTGAATTAAACAGTGATTGCATATTTTCTATAGGGGATGGAACGCTCTTTGATGCTTGTTTTGAATAATGAAGCGTCTATTCATGCACAGGGTGCAATGTGCTCCTTTGTCCTCACCGTAATTGAGGCAAAATGTGAGTTAAAGAGATTTTTCCCCTTAGCCAAAGGTTTGTTGATTGGTGTCTATTTTCATCTATTCAAAATTAAGAAAACAGTCATCTCTCATTACACTGGAAAACCATTTGCCCAAAAAGGCCCTGAATGAAGGGAGGTTAAGTTTTGCCTTATTTGATCTTTTCAAAGATGGAGCAGGATGTCAGAAAATATTGCAACTAACCTTTTGGGGAATGCTATTGTGGAATACTTTACAATTCTTTTCCAGGACCAAGAGAATTAGAAGTGGAAGACAGGGGGGAAATACAGCCTGTTTCTAAAGTAAAAAATTTCAATTACCTCACTCTCCCATGCCAAACTATACTGAGACAGGAGGGGAATCCGAACGAAGCCTTAGAAATCCAGGGATGGCACACTCATTAGGGTACCATCCATTTCCTATGGTGTACCCACGGCAGACATCACTAATCAATTCTAGCTGTCTTTGCCATTGAGTGAAGATAGAACCTCCCAATCAAGTACTCTGGGCAGGCAAGAGCAGTTGATGTGAGTTGGCACTAGAGGCGAAACCTATCTGCCATTTCGGTTAATCCACCTATCTCATTTAATAGATGGGTCTACAAAGATGAAATAACCCTCTCTAGTGCTCAGGGCTGGCCACTGGCAGAGCCAGAGCTACGAACTTGCCACTACTGATTGCTCAATAGTGCCCTTTCCATCCAACACCGCCAGTGTGCTGCCGGAGCCTATCACATGTGTCATTACGTCCCTGGGGGCAGAGCACCGAGTAAGCACTCAATAATTACTTTTTTAAACTGAATGAATAAGAAGAGATACACACTGTTAAGCCTTCACCATTATGGAAAAGAAGTTCTTTCTTTGACAATGATAATCTCTCTGACCCAGTTGAACATAATTAGACAAAGTCCAAACAAAACTTTAGCATCTGTTTACCAACGCCTTCCTTCGGAGTTAGGGAAAATCACACTTACCAATAATACCAACAAGAACAAAGCATTTATGAAAAGAAATTGTTTTCAAAGACCTTAAAACCTTTTGAAAATATCTATTAATATACAACTGATACACAATTGCAAGCCATTATTCAGCAGGGGTGACTGAAGAACTTACTCTGCTGAATTTGAAATAAAATCATATTGAAAAATTGAATAATTCAGACATTTCAAGAATTGAAAGGGGATTTTCTATTACTCCATATTAGCATTCTAGTGTATTTCCCTTAAAGAAGTAAAAGACTAAGTGTTCCTGGTACTTACCTAGAGAGTATCAAAGTTCCTTGCTATCAAATGTTAGCCTTTCTGCTTTATAATAAGACCAACCTCCAGGATTTAAAAAGAAGGAAAATATAAAAATTCAACTGTCCCACATTTTTAACATTAAGCATATCCTAGTGGTTCAGCCAGGGACAATTTTGTCCCCCAAGGGACATCTGGCAATGTATGGAGACATTTTTGGCTGTCACAAATGGGAGGTAGGCGGTGCTGATGACATCTCTGGGTAGAAGCCAAGGAAGTTGCTAAACGTCCTACGATGCGCAGGACACTCCTGACAGCAGAGTTTAGCCAACCCAAAACTCAACTGTGCCGAAGCTGAGAAACCCTGGTCTATCCCTCCACCCACAACTGCTCATATCAGTTCAGCCCTGTGTTGAATTTAGAATGCATCGATCTGTAGCAAATAGGACATTTAGCTACAGTTACCGGAATATTTTATTTCTCTCTTTTTTGTTAAGCTATCTAGTTTCCTTGGGTCAAGGGAAAAGTAGCTACTGAGGTTCCTCTTGTTTGCCTTCTTCCAGAGACAAACCAGGGATGAGCTCAGGTAGCTCAATTGTGGGCTTTTCAAGAGCACTGAGAAGAGCTTCAGGAGCTCCCTGTGGTCTCAGATACACTCTCCTAGACTGCACGCTGGTCTAATAAAGGCAAGTGGGGGCATGAGCCGCCTGCTACCGCATGAATCTGAGGCTGGCTTCCCTGTGAAGGTTCATGTCGCCGTTGTAGAGGCGGAAGAGTGGAATTTTGTGGTTGCTGTTGTTGTCTTCATTTTCATTTGTTGTCGTTGTTCCTCTACTTATTCTAGTTCTGCTGCCAACCTGCTCTGTGATCCTGAAACTTACGAGCACATCGCTTTTGTTTCCTGTCCCTCATGCTCGTCAATTGGTTATGTGGCACGCACACAGTTCCACTGGGAGAGAAAAGGGGAGAGTGAAAGCCAAGATGTTTCCAGTGCTATCCAGCGGGGGAAACACTTCTGACTCCGTTGGGTAGGGACTGTGTCCTGTGTAGCCTCCAGCTCCAGAACTCATAGGTTCTGTGCTTACCACAAAATAGGTACTTAATAAATAAGCTTTGGCAATAACTTGGAATTTATTTGGCAATATCTACTGACGCTGAACAGTGATCTAACGATTTCACTCCAAGGCATGTACCCAAAAGAAATGGGTGCATATGTCCCGCAAAGAACAAGTACAATATGCTTCATAGCAACTTTGTTAAAAATAGCCCCCCAAATCCCAAAGAGCTCACATGTCCATCAGCAGGAGAATGAATTAATAAATCGTGTTCCTACAATGGAATGACTGGAGCGATAAAAAAGATTCAACTATTGCACATAAAGCGCTCAGCAGAGTGCCTGGTAGTACTTAGTACTTAGAGGACTCAGTACCTAGGAAAGGGCAGTAATGACAACAATGATGATAGTGACAGTAATAATTATTGAGCATTCACCATCTGCCAGGCACTTTTCAGGGGTTTACACATACTAATTCCTTTTACTCTCAGAACAACCCGATGGAGCAGTTTCTATTTCTATTACCATTTTACAGAAGAGAATAGTGAGGCACAGAGAGGCTAAGTAAAATTTTGCTGAGCTAATCTGAAATACAGATACATTCTGACCCTTTTTAAAAAGTACCGTATATATAGCAATATTGGGGAAGTTAAAAAGCAATGGTTTGCCTTGTAGTTCATATGGACATATCTTTTCGCCCCTGTGTTTTAGTGCTTTGTTCTAGGCCTTTCCATCTTCTACTTTTTGGCCAATATTATTTTTCAAAATCCAAAGCTGCAGATGCTGCTCTTCGGATTACGGACTACCATTTGAAAAGCTCCCGTTAATGGAAACCTGATGGGGCATTTTGCCTTTGATTTGCCTCGCCTGCCAGCAACAGCGCCACCTCTGGACTCCTGCAGACAGTCAGGCCACGAAAACCTGAGGGTGAAGTTTTGAGGCAGGCCAGGGGGGTCTTGGGGACCTCAGCTTCCCTGCCTGTCAGATAACGAAGGTCTCACCCCTCCAGGGGCCCAGAGCAGCAAAGGGTGACAGAAAGGCTGCTCCTCCCACAAGACAGTGGGTCATGAAAATAGTGTTTAGGCTGTTGTATGCTCTGTAGTGCCCCAAGTAGTCAGCTTGTTTGCTGTGATGGTGTGGAGGAAATTGGGGGGCAGGGGAGTCATGAGAGTAATGAGCGCTGAGGTCGTGTCTCAGTTGTTCACATCAAATGCTTCTGCACATTACTTTGGACTCACAAAAAATGTCTTCATTAGGAAAGGAAATAAATACAGGTGACAAAGGAATACTCACTCCCTCATCCGCCTCCCTTCCCACCCTGTCATATTGGAAAAAGCTGCCATAGGTAATGACAAATTCCCGTGTATGTGTGTGTGTGTGTGTGTGTGTGTGTGTGAGAGAGAGAGAGAGAGAGCGAGAGAGAGCGTGAGCATGGAGAGTTACAATCACATCCTAGCCACAAGTTTATTTATGATTTGCTCAAGGTTTATTCCCCACCCCCATCTCTGCATCCGCAATGAGAGGGTGCTGAGAGGGCAGAGATGGGACTATTAAATCCCCTCATCTACAGCTCATCTCAGCTCTCAGCAGCAGCTGGTGCCTCCCCAGCAGAGAGCTGGCCCTAGTGGATGGCGGATGCCATTACTTGGGGAGCCAGGGGTTCTGGCTAAGGGATGGATAGTGCCAGACCTGCTATCTTGGGGGTTATTCTGGACACTGGTTGAGAGTAGCTCAAAAATTCAGTGGGTTCAATTCTTTTAACTGGAGTTAACTGATTGTGTTCTGTGGGGTCCAAAAGAATAAACTGCCCAAAAAATTTTTTAAAGAATCAGTTTGAGAGCAAAAGGTAGTAACTTAATTTTGGAATTCTCAGGACATTGAGTAAAAAGTCCTTTTCTTAAGGAAAGCTCCTAGAAATTTTTAAATTAAAAATATTTCATGTAAGCATGTTTTTATTAATTGACTTTTAAAATCATATAAGTAATGGTCCCTGCAGAACTTATAAAATAGAGGAAAAAAAGAAATTAAAGCAACACTCAATCCAAAACTTGACATACAACTTTCCAGTTTTCCCATATGTACATGTGTATGTTTCTATAATTATTTTTTAGATGGAATACTAATGCACTTAGTGATTTATAACTTGCCTTTTTTTTCATTAAATGACATTTTTTAAAAAGATTTTATTTATTCATTTGACAGAGAAAGAGACAGCCAGCAAGAGAGGGAACACAAGCAGGGGGAGCGGGAGAGGAAGAAGCAGGCTCCCAGATGAGCAGGGAGCCCGATGCGGGTCTTGATCCCAGGACCCTGGGATCACGCCCAGAGCCTAAGGCAGACGCTTAACAACTGAGCCACCCAGGCGCCCCAAATGACATTGCTTGAACAGCTTTTCAGTTTAAGAAATAGACTGCCACACTATTATTTAATACAGCTGCCTAGTATTCCATTGTGTGATGTATTAGAATTAGTTTAACCAATCCCCTTTTATGGACATGTTTCTGAAACTGGTTGTTTCCAGTTTTCCACCAGCATAAATAAAACTGTGATGAATCATCCTGTAGGCAAATCTTTGTTTCCTTGCATGTATGTTCTCTTAGAAAAATTTACTAGAATTGCCATTGATGGGGCAAGAGTATTTTTAAGGCTTTTATTACTGAATTGCTTCCAGAAAGGCAGTACTGTCCCACTCCTCTGCCAGGGGTGTTATGAGAGTAGCCTATTCCCCCAAACACAGAGGGGTTTGTTGAAACATTTTAAAGGCCTGTGATTAACTTCCTTTCTATTGCTTTTTGTCTCATCCTATAATTTCCTCAGCTTCTCTCTGCTCTCTACCCACTGCGCAGGTACTTTCAGAAAGCCAAGAAAGAGGACAGAACCCTGAGTAGAACCCATTAAAGGGACTGGTTTTGGCAAACTCTCAAGGAATTTCAGTTTCTCGCTGGAAAAAGACAACACAAAGAGGGAGCTACCCATTCATTCCGTGTGGGAGGGTATTTACATTACATTTTATAACAGTCATAAATAAAAATGGCATTAATCTGCCAAGTTGTTGTTTTTAAAGAGAAAAAGGGAGGGGGTGGTTGACCTACCAGAAAAAGCCCTGTGTCTGCCAGAGCTCTGCTATGAGTATGATTTTAAATAGCAGGGCAAAGGTGATGAAGCCCGTTCAACATCTCTGTCTCCATGGCAACAGCATCCCGACTCTGAGGCTGACACAGTGGCAGGGACCAAAATACACTCCTTGCGCACAATTACACTGCAAGTTAGGAGTTTCTTTTTATTCCTTGTAAATGCACAAGTTAAAAATACAAGCAAGGACAGAAAAAGAGCAAGTCACGCACAGCTAGGAAAAAAGTCTTTAAAATGACAAAATGAAGAAAATGAACATCCAAAGGACATGATGAAGTCTGATGAAGTCTGCAGCCTATACATACTGTGTACAGAGATTGAAAATCGTTCTCATGTGTGAGTAGAAAAAAATAACTATGCATGCATATAAGTACGTGCATTAAGTTTTTAAAACGTCCTTTCCCTAAATTTTTAATACAGGTCAACCTTGCTTTCAGCATATCCACTTAGCTCAGCTTATGATTTAATCAATTGAAGCAGTCACCCAATTTACACCAGTGAAAGCGCCTCATACACTAAACCCAACAAAACTTTAAAAAATCTGCATTAGCCTTGAGTTGGAGAGGACACAAGTGGCCCCATTCAAGGTCAGCAAAAACCTACAAGTGGTCACTAATGCATCCTTGAATCCTCATGAGGTATAAACCTTCCTGTTTGTTTTTAAAAGAATGTGAAAATAAAGAAGTACAGAACTGTGATTATAAACTGTTGGGTTCTTTCTGCGCTGGTATCTCTGCTGGTGAGTGAATATGTTCAAGAAACCTGGAAGGATGACATAACAAGCAAAGCTACTTAACATTTAGTTCTTAGAGAAGGTACCTCGATAAATGTCAAGGAAATAAACGAAGAAAAAAGAACTACCAAGGGAATAGGAAATAGGCATGGGATAGGTTCACTGTATGTATACTTCTATGGAATATGCCAGGACCATCTAGTTCAGGGGCTCTCAACCAGGGATGATTCTTGCCTCCCAGGGATTAGGTGGCAGTATCTGGAGACAATTTCATTTGCCACAACTTGGGAAGGGGGGCTACTGGCATCCAGTGGGTGGACACCAGGGACGTGGCCCAACATTCTACAGTGCACAGGACAGACACAGCAACAAAGAATGATCCAGCTCAAAATGTCAACAGTGCAGAGGGTGAGAAACTCTGATCTAGTCTGACTGTCCATGTCACTCCTTTTGGTTCAGAGGGCTCTGTGAGTAAATGACATGGTTTTAGGTTCTGTATTCGGTATAAAGACAAAATTCTTCTTGAGTGTTAGTATTTTCTTCATTGTTTTTATTATCACATGATTTTTCCCTTGCTTTAAACACAATATGTTCTATTTTATTTTAAGTAAATGCTCCTGAAAGTAAAAAACAATAAACAGAAAACGAGAGGTGAAACATTAAAAATAAAAGCATCAGATTCATTCCTTCAAAGAGAGCATCTGCAAAGTGGCTGGCCCAGAGGAATGCTCAATAAACATGAGCTATTTTATCTTTCCCTATGTTTTTTAGCATGAAAAAACCCACATATACAAAACAACGTATTGTGTATTCACTGTTGAAATAATAATAAAGAAGGGTACTTAAACATGCATTGTCCAACACTTTTGAAACCCCTGTGTGTCTGCTCCCTGATAGTCACCTCAGAAAACCATTATTCTAGTTTTGTTCATCATTTCCCTGATAGAGGCAGAAATATATAAAAACATAAATTATTTGGCTTCCCTTGTCCTTGAACTTTATACAAATGGAAACAGCCCATACATTTATTTCTGTGAATTGCTTATTTCACTCAGTATTATGCTTTAGAGTGGTTCCTCCTCATTTATGCGCCCAGCGATAGTCTATCCATTTTCGCTGTTGCACAGTATTTTGTTGTATGGTTGTATTATGATTTACCCATTTTACTGGGGGCTGTACATTTCTTTTTCAGTTTTTGCCCATAATAAATAAGGATGCTGTGTATATTGCTGTATACCTTTCCTGGTGCACATGCACACGTGTTTCCATTGTTTATGGGTCATTCGTGTTTCCCTGGCTGTGAAGTATTTGTTAATGTCTTTTGCATAATTTTCTATTAGGTTGATATATATTGTCTTTTTAAAAAGAGTTATTTATTTTAGAGGGTGGTGGGAAGGGAAGAGGGTGAGAGAAACTCTAAGCAGGCTCCACACTGAGCGTGGAGCCTGACGTAAGACTCGATCTCACAACCCTGAGATCAGGACCTGAGCTGAAACCAAGAGTTGGAGGCTCAACCGACTGTGCCACCCAGGTGCCCCTAGGTTGATATATATTATAATAGACTTCTAACATGATCAAGAATGATCTCTACTTCCTGGTATTCATAGTCTTGTGTAACCCACTCCCCTTGACTGTGGACTGGACCTAGTAATGTGTTTCCAACAAATGGAATATGGCAAAAGTGATGAGATATCACTTTTGAGATTAGGTTACAAAACATCATGACTTGTGTCTTGCTAGCAGGTTCTCTTGCTGGCACCCTCTCCTGCCCTCCTGCTTACTCCCCCAATGAGGCCAGTTGCCATGTGTTAGGTGCTCTGTGGAGAGGCCCATGTGGAAAGGAACTGAGGGAGGCCTCCTGCCAACAACTCATTGAGGAACTGAATCCTGCCAACAACCACATGAGTTTGAGCTTGGAAGAAGATCCTTCCCAGTTGGGGCCTTGAGGTGACTGTAGCCAATGAGACGCTGAAGCAGAGGCTCCAGCTGAGCCATGCCCAGATTCCTGACCTACAGAAACTGTGAGGTCATAACTGTATATCATTTTAAATTTGTAAGTATTGGGGTAATTTGTTACACTGCAGAAGACACACACACACACACGTGTGTGTGTGCATAAAATAGATAACATATGCATATTATACATTCTAGATAAGAAATATTTGTTCGTTGCCTGTTTTGCAAATATCCTCACTCAAATTGTGGCTATTTTTTTTTCACTCTCTTAATGAAGATCTTTTACGTAAAGGAGTCCTGAAGTTTAAAATAATCAAGTGTATCAATCTTTTTATTTTTTTAAAAGATTTTATTTATTTATTTGATAGAGACAGCCAGCGAGAGAGGGAACACAAGCAGGGGGAGTGGGAGAGGAAGAAGCAGGCTCATAGCAGAGGAGCCTGATGTGGGGCTCGATCCCATAATGCCGGGATCACACCCTGAGCCAAAGGCAGATGCTTAAGCTTAACCGCTATGCCACCCAGGCACCCCCAATCTTTTTCTTTAAAGTTTGAACTTTTTCTGTCTTATTTAAGAAATCATTACCTACCCCCAGAGCTGTCACATGAATATTTCCTTATGTTTTCTTCTAAAAGTTTTTAGGTTTTGTCTTTCACATTTAAGTTCTTAAACCATCTGGACTGGATATATGTGTATAATAAGGTAGTAGTTTATTTTGTACGGTATATGGAGAGGTAGGGATTTTCATTATTTTCCCTTAGGAATAGCCAATTTTCCCAGTACTATATGTTGAACAGTTCTTTTTTTTTTTCCTTCCCAGTTGTAATTATAACTGTCATATATCAGGTTTTCACATATGTATGAGTCTGTGTCTGGGGTGGCTTTTCTGTTCCATTGTCTAGCCCTTACCAGGAATATACAGTCTTTACTATAGTTATATAACATTTGTACTTTCTCTGTTTTAGGAGCATCCTGGCTACCCTTGGGTATTATTCTTCATATGTATTTTAGAAACAGCATGCCAAGATTAAGGTTGTTGGGATTGTATTGAATTTATACATCAATTTGAAGAAAGTGAACTATTTATAGTATTGAATCCCCCATCTATTAACATACCATGTTCATAGACTTGACTTTTAGATTTTCTTTAACATCTTTCAATAAGGGGCGCCTGGGTGGCATAGTCGTTAAGCATCTGCCTTCAGCTCAGGGCATGATCCCAGCGTTGTGGGATCGAGCCCCACATCAGGCTCCTCTGCTAGGAGACTGCGTCTTCCTCTCCCACTCCCCCTGCTTGTGTTCCCTCTCTCGCTGTCTGTCTCTCTCTGTCAAATTAATAAATAAAATCTTTTAAAAAAACATCTTTCAATAAAATTTTAAAATTTATTCCATGGAATTCTTGCATATTTTTGTTAGACATATCCTTAGATAACTTATGTACTCTTGTTACCATTTTAATTGGTATCTTTTTAAAAATTCCTTCCTGAGGGCGCCTGTGTGGCTCAGTTGGTCAAGTATCTGCCTTCAGCTCAGGTCATGATCCCAGGGTCCTGGGATCGAGCCCCACACTGGGCTCCCTGCTCAGTGGGGAACCTGCTTCTCCTTCTGCCTGCTGCTCCCCCTGTTGGTGTTTTCACACACACACTCTCTCTCTGTCAATTAATAAATAAAACCTTAAAAAAAAAAACTTGTAAAAAGAAAGACTAGACATTCTTTTCCTTATTTCTTCGTATATGTCCAATGTTCAAAATTTGTTTGTTGCTTTTACATTTACTCTGCTCCGACCAAATCCTTTACCAATGTGGGTAGTTAAAATCATTAATGGTTGCTCCAGACATTATTTCCAGAAGAAAAACTTTTTCTTATTACCTCATTTTCTCAATTTTCATCGGCTGTTAACATTTCCAAAATTTCATCATGGACATTCTCTGTCAATTCTACTTTACTATGGGTTACTACTGGGTTTTTTTGGATAAATATAAGAAACCATATCAGGACGCAACAATGGAAAGGTGAGGTTTAAATTACCCAGCTAACTTCCTTAGTTCTTAACACATTTTAACATGTACAGAAAAATTTAAGAAATATGGGTACTCTGCACATGTACCCTCATAATTCCTTAGTGATTGACTTCAACTGGCTGATGTATTTTATGAAAGAAAGAAAAGAAAGGAAAGAAAGGAAAAGAAAGGGAAGGGAAGGGAAGAAATACATCTAAATGAAGCAATATTGATCTTCAAGCAGTACTCTTGAGAAATGTTTCTATCTTTATTTCAAGGTGGAATCATAATGAAAAGATCTCTTTGTTAGAATCCTTACCTACTCCAGGTGAGGCTGGGGCATACTCAGCTCGAAGGTGGGTTTCTAAAGAGGCTGGTGATGGGAGGCTGATTTGGAGTTGAAATTTTTCACCCAGGGGAACTAAAGACACCAAGATGAGGAAAGTTGGGACCAAAGGGGCCCAACTTGAGTCTCAGAACCAGAGAACAAGGCCAGAGGTCCATGCCTGGACGACCAAGAGCCCAGGTGTCTGTGAGATAAAACAGGAACATGCAAACCCCAAGCCAAGCTCTTTAGCAAGGCTGCTAGACAGATCAGGGTTCCTATTGGCTGACTAGTCCAAGGCATCCAGCAGCTGAGAACCAGCCTGGGAGTTGGAATTCTGAGCACAGAAAGGAGCTGGCCCCTCATGCTGCTGGGGTCTAGGCTCTCCCATCCTCTATCACTCACCTTTCTCTGACCTTGCCCCCTAGTGCCCAAGTATACAGTCCCGACCAGACTCAGCCCCTGGCTTCCTGACTTTGCTGGGTCTGCGCTCTGTGTTTCCAGCCCCAACTGCTCATCAGCACTGTTGGCTCCTTAGTCTGATGGGCTGAGGTGCTTTGGATTCTTTCTCCTGTCCATACATGGCTCCTTTAGATATATTCCTTAACCCCTCTTGAGGAATTCCCCCATAATAGTTAAGGGAACTATACATACTGTAAAGGAACTAAGGTACTATAACAAGGAGACTCTCCAAATTCAGTGGCTTAAAAAATCAAAGAAGTTTCTTTTCCTCTCAATATTATTTCAGAGTAAAGGGTTCTAGATTCATGGGCAGCTCTGCCTCCTGGAGTCATTCAGGGACCCAGGTCTTCCACTTTGTAGCTCTCCAAACTCCTAGGGTAAGGGTTTTTTAACCCATGGATAAAATTCAGGAGGTTAATGAACTGGAATCGGGGGGGAAAATCACCATTACTTTAACTAAGCTTGTATTAGTTTTCTACTGCTGCTGTAACAAATTATCACAAATGTAGTGGCTTGAAACAGCACAAATCTATCCTCTTGCAATTTGGGAAATTTGAAATCCTAAATCAGTTTCACTGGGCTGAAGTCTGGGTGTCAGCAGGGCTGTGTTCCTTCTGGAGGCTCTAGAGGAAGGTCCATTTCCCTGCCTTTTCCTGTATCTGGAGGCCACTTGCATTCCTTGGTTTGTGGCCCTTTCTCCCTTTTCAAAGTCTGCAGCATAGCATCCATCACCACACTGCCTCATCCTCTTCTGTTGTCCAGCCACCTCCTACTGCCCTCTTGTAAGGACACTTGTAATTACATTTAGGGCTCATCTGAACAACCCAGGATGATCTCCCCATGTCAATACCCTAACTTAATCACATCTGCTGTGAAGTCCCTTTTACCATGTAGGGTTATGGTCACAGGTGCTGAAGATGAGAACATGGAGATCCTGGGCCACTACTGAGTCTATCATAAATCTCTAATTGAAACTTAGCATTCCTTACATTAAGAATATAGACAACAACCCACAGTAGTATCAGCAGTACCTGGAATTTTGTTACCAGTAGAGACCACAAATACTTTTCACATTGTAATGATAGCTATTGCAGATATCTTAACTTTATGGCGGTCATTATACCCACTAACAGATCTTGTTAGCTAATGCATTACTTAAAATGTATATGTAGTACCATTTCACATATCTGGTTTTGTAAAGAGCATTTTATAATACAAATGGCTTTCTGTTCAATCTTATGTAATTTTACTTCACGCATTTAAAACTTAAATCTGAGGGGTGCCTGGGTGGCTTAGTCGGTTAAGCGTCTGACTCTTGATCTCAGCTCAGGTCTTGATCTCAGGGTCATGTTTTCAAGCCCTACATTGGGCTCCACACTCGGCGTGGAGACTACTTAAAAAATAAAAGAAAAAGAAAACTTAAATCTAAAAGATTCTTTAGCATCAAATTATCATAAAACCTCTGCCCTAAAGCACTGTCACCATCTGCATGGTTGAGGCTTTATCTGGTTCGAGCCTGAAGGAAGTGGGAAGAGAGCGTAGAAGAGGTATATTCAATGTCTTTGGGCCCAGTCACAGAAGGGACACACATTATTTCTACTCACTCTATTCTCAAGAACATTAGCCTGCCTCAGAATCCCCTGGAGGACTTGTTAAAACAGACCATGGGCCCCACTCTCAGAGTTTCTGTTTCACTAGGTCGGGGGAGTGGGGCCTGAGAATTTGCATTTCTAACAAGCTCTCAGACAATGATGATGCTCTGAGAACCACCGGAATGCTTGGTAATGTTGTATAGCTAGGCAGTCATGTTTAAATATAGTGTGGCTGCACATAGAGACTCAAATGGAAGAACATGGGTAGGTATTCAATGTGTCTGGCAACAACTATTTTACTGTGGAAAAGGGGGAGATTTGATTTTGATGATCAGCTACTAGCCTCCACTACAATCCCCTTCTAGAGTTTTATTTCTGGCCCTGACCGGACTCTCCCATGAGCTATGTAGCAGAGTGAAAGAAGAGGTGCCTAAGTAAAGGGAAAGTTGTCCTTGTCCTGTTCTGAGGACTCTGTATGGTTGGGAATACCCAGGAACATCTCCCTTGAGGCTTATTGGGTGCATATTTATCTCTGCTGTGGTCCCAAGAATGGGGTAAAAACACAGCTCTTGATGCCAGATTCAGTTATTCTCATTGAGTGCCATGCCTGCATAGCTCAAGAGGGAAACTAGAATCCCACACTGCTGTCCTGAATCCAGGAAACCTCAGTAATGAGCTAGCACAACAAAATAGCAAAGATGAACGGTTGTAGGCCACCAATAAGACAGTGTAACATGACCGAGTTTGTTAATGTGATAGTGGAGAGGATCCCACCACCCCAAGTAAACTAACTAAAGCTATTCTTTATATTAAGTAGAAGGTGACTTTTGAGAGGTTCTATAATCAAGTTGGAGCTTCTCTTAAACAGCCCATACCCTGCCCAAGCAACATGTGATGCGGCCTGATCAACTGTCTTGAGTCGCTATGTTGAGCGGCTTGGCACAGTAAGCAGGTTTCAAGGGACATCAACCGGGCAAGGACTACGACAGGAATTTGGGAAAGTTAAAAAAAACCCTTAGCCTTTACATTGCCATTTATCAGAGTTTGCATCATCCGTCCCGAACAAGAGGCAGTTTGGCATATCACAACAGGCGTGGCTTCTGAAGTCAGACTACCTGGGTTCACACGGTTGAAACTTGGGAGAATGGCTAAATCTCCTTGAAAAGGGAGCCTCAGTTTCTTCATGCATAAACTGGGGATGCTTATACTAGCTTATAGCTTATGGGTGAAGGCTTAAATTGCACTGGTGAAAACATCTAGCCTGGTGTCCAACCCACTGTAGACACTCAACTAATCGCCGGTGCCTTGCTCCCCGCCGCCCCCCCCACTCTTGTAAATGTCTTGCTTGGTGAGAATTTGGATAGACCATTCGCTGTTACTGAAATAGAGGAATAAGAAGCTATTGAAATCAGCAGCAAAATAAAAGATGTATTTAGAGCAGCAAGGGATTGGCTGTGACAAGAATAGTCTGCATATGGGAATTAAGCCTCAAATGATGGGCAAAAAGAGAGAACTCGGGCTACATTTTTAAAAAGACATGCTTACTAAGGAGAAAAAATACATTTTTCCTCAACCCCTGCCAATGCAAGGTATTCTTCTCAAGGACTTCGACAAGGAGGGTAAAGGTGAGGTTCTTTGAAATAAATGCTGGAGCTCTCAGTGTTGCTTTTCTCAAACCAATTCTCATAGCTGGGCTTTGTCAGAGAAACTTCATGAACTATAATTGTGATCTCAAGAATCACTATACCAAGAGCCCTTAAACCACTAATGGAGAGAAATTTGGGTCTTTTCGTACATCCTGCTATTTCCTTTCAGATCATGAAAGTTCCTTATAGGAATGGCAAACAGTTGTTTTGATTCTAGTTGCAATGGCCCTGGACCAAGGGCGAGAAAGCATCCCTCTGTTTGCAGCCCGGCTAGAAATACCCAATCATACGAGAAAGGAATTTTTCCCCAACACCCTCCTTCAGTCGCCTATGGTGGATCTGATTAATTCAGGAACGCTGAGTCCAGGAAAATGCTTTTCATTCCAGTTAAGCTCTTTCTGGCTCTGTCTCTTTTCCTTCCTCCATTCAAGGAGTCTGAAGACGCACTTTCTAAAGCATCCTAGCCTCTTATACAGGAGAGGAACATTTAGTCCCATGAAAGAAATACAGAAATGATTCCTTCTGGATGGCTTTTGACTCAAGGGATTTCTGTCCTTCAGTGTCTTCAGAAGGTGAAGACAATTCTGAATTCTATGGCATTGGAAACAGTTAGGGCAGACAGCCATTCGGGGTGGGAAAATGGAATAATGAGGATAACAACAGCAACGGCCAAGAAACACGTCTGGGGCGAAACCATTGTGGGCGTGCGTATTTCTCCTCATCTCCCCCTTCGGCACCCCATTTGAGTGATAACATGCCCTTGGTGCTGAGCAAAGCAGGTTGATTCCATCCATCCTGTTCTCTGTGCTCCTCTTATGAGGAGCAAGACTGTAAAATGATGGTGAGGATAGTAAATTTTTGTTATTTATTGGCAGGACTTTCTATGCCCTTTGCTAAAAGCTCTCGTTGGGAGAAGCAGCAGCAAGGAGGAAAGTATTTCTTTAGCATAGTTGTCATTTTTCAGTGAATGGAATGTAGTTACAAAGGTCATAAATGCTGCCTCTATGTGGTCACAGAGTAGTATCACGAGTGCCAATATTTCATACTGAAGTTAAAATCAATTAATTCATTAAAATTGCCTGTTTTCGAGGAAGTGGCTAAAACGGGGCTACCATTCAGGGTTATATTAATTGTAGTATCCGCAATCTTCAGGGCTCATTTCAAAATAAGCACCCTGAGGATCACAAGAGGTGGCACATGCTTCCCAAATTATTGAAAGCTGGTTTCATATCTGGCTGTAAAAATACAAATCGGCCTCTTTCACTCTGTGTCGGTTCAGAGAACAGCTGCTTATGATATAAAAAATACCACGGCTGGCTGGCTTACAGCATCCACCATAAATACAGGGGTATTTTATTCATCTGAAGAAAACCATGAATTGGATCAAGACAAGTTAGAAGAAAAAGCAGGAGTTTAGATTTTAGTGAGTGTCACAAAACACATCCCAGGTGGAGGATTTGAGTTCTGGGCTGCTTTTCTGGCAGAAGCCGCTCTCCCTCTCCAAAACTCCCCCACCTCAACATGTGGGATCCCCCAAGGCCACCATCTCCCCTAAAGAATTCATCTCCTCCAACAGAAACTGGGGCTGGTGGGGAAAGGAGGAGCCACTGTTGTCTATAGAACGGAAATCATGGAAATTTGTCTACAATCCAATTATTGAAAGGCACTGAGGTATTATCTAGGAGAAACGCCCTTCGTGTCAGGAAGTACCAGGTCAAAATTCCCCAAACAAGGTGCACTGCCAAGATCAGTGTCAGAAAAGTTGCTATATTATAAGGCGAACATTTCATTTCAGGACTTAGACTATTTGTATACGAGGCTAAAGTTTAATTCCCTGTAACTTTACTGCATTGGCTTCAGCTCCGATTTCTCCAGCTCCACATATTTAATGAGCTATCTATATACTGCCTCATTCCACAGGGGATTTGAGGCAGCTTATGACAAATAAGATGCACATGGTATACAGAAGAAAAAGAAAGAGTTGGGAGAATCCAGTAAAGAGAAGATGAGAGTTGGAAAATCATACAACCGGGAGCCAGATTCAAACCAGAACTGTCTTTTATCGGGTCTTTTAGAGTCGCTGGAGGCAGCCTCCAAAGTGGCTTCTATTTCCCAACAATCAAAGGGAAGAGCCACTGGGATACAGGTTCCATGAGAGCAGGGATACGTGTCTGTTCTGCTCCCTGCTCTGCCCCAACCCCGCTGGTGCTTGGAGCCTAGCAGGTGCTCAATCCTTCTGTGTTGGATGAACATTGAGTGAGAGAGGAAAGCGCATTCAACTATGAGATTCAGAGTGTTGGTAAGATCAAAAAGAATGAAGTGTTCAGAAGGAGCAATTCCTGGAAATTAAACTTAAGAAAAAGTTCCCCTGAGCCCTCAAACAGAGAACAGAATATAACATAGTGGATGACAATTTCCCTGCAGTAGGTCAAAGAATGAATTTCCTCTACTGTTTTTTGTGATGATGCTCTGTATGGGCAGAGAGGATAAGGTCCAAGTACCGTACAGTAAAAAGGAATTCGACAAGAGGGCAGACAATGCAATGCAAGTAAGTCTAAAAAGTTTCAACTCCAAGCTTTTCAGAGGTCCATTTGTGTAGCCCTAAGGGCTTGCTCTCTGTGGGAGACAGAGATTAAACACCCATTCCACAAGCCCTATCACCCTGGGTGCCGAATTTACTAGAAGATGGAGCTGGGGAAAGAGAAGGCAAGTAAAAGCATTTAAAGCCTTCCTACCCAGAGTACGCATAAGCCAGCAGCTCTGGCAGCACCTTCGGGCTTGTTGGAAATTCAGAATTTCAGCCTGCCACCCAGAACTACTCCATTGGAATTTGCATGTTAACAAGGTTCCCAGGTGATTCATACGTAGGAAAGTTTGAGAAGTGCCTCTTTAAATGGATTATTGTTAGAGTCAGAGAGATATAGGTTCTTTATGAAATAAAATGTAAAATTTGTGTAACTTTTAAAGACAATACGAGAAGCTTCAAAGAAGTTTCTCACCAGTGACTGGCAGTCCCGGGCTATACCTCTGGCTGGGTGGGGCGGCTGTGGGAGCTGTTCTGTCCTTAGAGGACTATTGGTGAAGCATGGCTCTCATTTGCTGAAAAAGAAAATCTAAACTCTTCAACTATTTAAAGATAGCTCCGAAATCCTCATCCTCTCTGCCCTTGAGGTTTTTTTTCTTTTTGATTGAATCCAACAACCTGTCTTTAATCATTCTTCATATCATAGGGTTGCTGACGGCAATGTCCTGACAAACCCACTCTCCAGAAAATAAAAAGTCCTGATTTCTAGCATTTGCCAATTACTATAGTGTAAATACTCCCACCATGGCACATTTCAAGCTACCAAGGGTTTAATCAGCAGCCAAAAAATTCCTGAATATTTAGCAATTTCTAGAAGTGAGTACCAGCTGGCTCCAGCATCATTAGTTCCAGACCCTTTTCCGCCCAGCTGCCTGTCTCAGATCCTTTGTAATTTGTCAGCCTGCCATGATCTGAGTACAATAATACAGACAGAGTCTGGCAGGTACCAAGTGCAATGGAATTAGCCTTCCCATTATACTATAATTAATGTAGTCCAAGATCACATTCAATACTTGGCAGCCATGTACACTTCTGGCTCACAATGAGTTTATAATAAATTAAAGGTCCTAAGACTCCACTCCCCCACCACTATCCTAATGTTAGCTCATGTCCTTTTCATACGGTTTTTGTGTAGTTTAATTTTTAAAAAGTATATGTATTTACTTGCATTCTTATTGCATTTTATCTTGTTCATTTTAGCCCTTCGTTCTAGCTTGTAGAGAACCCTCCGACATCTGAGTATGCCATTGGCCATGGGATCTACTTGTCTCTATTCTGCATCTTCTACACATTTACTGGGCTTTCCTCATAAGTGTTTATTAGAGTGTTTAATAAAAAGTAGAAAAATCCAGGGTTAAGAGTAGAGGGCCCAAGGGAGAGATGCCCCAAAATGTGCCACTTTGGCATGTAGATTCTTTTTGAGCTGAAACAATCAAAGCCCAAAAGAGTCAGGAAGAAATTTTGACCTTCCCCCTATCTGCCTAAAAGAATTTAGATAAAGGAGGGGCGCCTGTGTGGCTCAGTTGGTGAAGCATCTGCCTTTGGCTCGGGTCATGGTACCAGGGTCCTGGGATCAAGCCCCACGTCTGGCTCCTGGCTCAGCGGGGAGTCTGCTTCTCCCTCTCCCTCTGCTCATGCTCTCTCTCTGTATCTCTCTGTCTCAAATGAATAAATAAATCTTTTTTTTTAAAGATTTTATTTATTTATTTGACAGAGATAGAGACAGCCAGAGAGAGAGGGAACACAAGCAGAGGGAGTGGGAGAGGAAGAAGCAGGCTCACAGCAGAGGAGCCCGATGTGGGGCTCGATCCCATAACGCCGGGATCACGCCCTGAGCCGAAGGCAGACGCTTAACCGCTGTGCCACCCAGGCGCCCCCTGAATAAATAAATCTTAAAAAAAAAAGAATTTAGATAAAGGACTTGCTCCAGGAAGAGAGCTATCACCATAGATCAGTACATTAGAATATAAATAAGGGGCAGTAGACAGGGAGGAATTTAGCAAAGTTTGTTAAAATTCCTCTCTATGTCCTGTTGTTTCTAAATGGCCCAGCAAACATTTGTTCACCAAACATTTACTCTTTTTCAGCTTTTTGTGAATTGCTTTCCTTTCCTTTGAAGTCCCAGATCCCTAACGCCTTCTTCTTAGTTCAGGATGACATACAGACCTCATTGTGCCTGAAATCTCATGAATGTAGGTATGTAATCAAATTTTATTTTCTCCTGTTAACCTGCCTCATGACTATTTAATTCTTAGGTAAGCTGGAGGAATCTTGAAGGACAGAGAAAAAAATTTTCCTCCTCAACAAGAGAAAGACCCTTACAACAGTATTGGTGACCTAGATCAAAATTAACATTCAAGACCAGACATGGATTTACATATCTATTCTATCATCCAGACCACACTCTTTGCTTCTCATCCACAAAAATATCATGATAGCCCTGTTAAATGGCTTGTTGAGATCCAGATATACTACATCTAAGGCACTCTTCTAATTGGGAATTTTAATAAAACTATCCAAAAAGGGGAAAGGGTGACTGAGTTTGGATCTGGAAGGATTTCTTAATAATCCTCACTTTTCATCTTAAGTGCTTCTAAATCCGCTGTTTAATAATACACATAATTTTTCTAAGGACTCAAAGACTTGACACTATGGTATTTCACTCATAACTGGAAGGTTTCACCAATACAGAAAACCAAGCAAAATGTGAGGGGAGGAGGGGCTTAATCTTGGAATTAGACTCAGTCGCTGGGATGGATGGGCAACTGGTGGCAATTTGAGTGATGGGAGAAGTTCTGACCAATAGGTGGAACATGGTGGGTGGGGAGTATAATCCTTCGCAGTGCTTTGGCAAAAGCAATTGGTGTCATGAAGGTCTCTCAAGAGGTAACAGAAAATAGAATTGACAGGTAAGTAGTATCAAGGAGAAGGCTCTGTACAATGACCTGAGGAGACTGGGGTATCAGGATCTCCTGTCCACAAGTTGCAAATGGGTCCAAGAACAGACTCTGATAACTAAATAGGGATGGATGATGCAAGGAAGGGCCCAGGGCCCAGAACTGAGGTACAAGGTCAGGGTGGGTATGGTAGTCCATAAAATATGATTGTGTACTACCAAAACACTGAACTAGGACCTCTCTTACCAAAGTCATCTCTTGTTCCAGAGTCTGGCTTGGGCTGAACTTTCAAGCAGTTATCAGATGATTCCCAGCTATGGGGAAAGGGAGGATGAAAGGGCAGAGAACTAGACAAATACTGAAATTTCCATGTTTTTAAAAGTAGGATCCACACCTAATGTGGAGCCCAATGCAGGGCTCAAACTTACAATCCTGAGATCAAGACCTGAGCTGAGATCAAGAATCAGTCTCTTAACTGACTAAGCCACCCAGGCGCCTCTGAAATCTTTCATTTATGAGCAGCATAGTGTAATGCCAATACAAAAAATTAGACTCCAGAGTGAGACTCCGTAGCTCAAATCCTGGCTCTGCCAGCTACTAGCAATGTATCTTGGGCAGATTACTTAACCTCTCTGGCTTAGTTTCCTCATCTGAAAAGTGAAGACAGCATTAATACTTGTCTCATAAGGTTGTTGTGAGGAATTGATGAATCAACATATCTAAAGCACTCAGAACCTGAACCTGGCATCTAGTAGGTACTATAGACATATTTGCTACTAGTATCATTTATTTGCCTTTTCCAGTTGGAAAGTCTGGATATGGGCCAATCCTCTAGCGTTTCTTCCTTTCTCCATCATTTTCCTGGTAACCACCAGCAACTCTGTTGCCTCATCTGCATGTTCTTTCAATGACCCCAGATATAATTTGCCCAGGCTTAGAGATTTTTAACTCGTTTAAAGCAGATAGGGCCTATTAAAATATTATTTAATACCTCTTCACTTCCTTTTTTTCCCTGTGCTTGTAGTGAAGTGTTTAAGAACTTTTTTTTTTAGTTGAAATGTAGTTGACATACAATATTGTATTAGTTTCAGGCTCATCTTCACTCCCTTCTTAACCAGGTGAGGGCCCCCATGACATCATTGTTGAAGTCTCACATAAGAATCTGTCTTTTCCTCTCATTCATGTTGTAAGACTATTTTTCTTTTTTTTTTTTTTAAAGATTTTATTTATTTATTTGAGAGAGAGAGATCATGAGCAGGGAGAGAGGGAGAAGCAGTTTCCCTGCGAGGGAGCCTGATGTGGGGCTCAAACCCAGGACTCTGAGATCATGACCTGAGCTGAAGGCAGATGCTTAACTGATTGAGCCATCCAGGCACCCCGTTAGATTATTTTTCTTGATGAAAACTACAGAGACAAAATAAAATTGAGATTTGGGGGACGGAGTCAATAAGATTTCAGGCCAAAATAACCTCTTGAAGCAGCATAAAGTGGCTTTGAGATGTAATTAGAAAATCTGGCTTTGAGTCTTGCTTTCTGATGCAACAGTGTGAGTGTGGCAAATAATGTGCCCTCTCTGGTTCCTGAGTCCTTATTTGTCAGAGAGAGAGAGAATGAGTATTGGATGAGATATCCTCATGTCTGCTGTGTCCACCGTAGTCACTCACCAGGTGTGGCTACTGAAAGCTTGAAATGTGGCGAGGCCAAATTGAGATATGCTGGATGTGTACAATGCCTTCCACATTTTGAAGAGTTATGACAAAAAGAATATAAAGTATTAATGTTTCTATCTTCACACATTGAAAGGTGAATATCATGGATATATCATGTTAAATATGTTATTACGTTCACCTGTGGGTTTTTTTCTTTTTTGATGTAGCTACTGGAAAAAAAATTTTTATTTATGCATATAGCTCACATTATACTTCTTTTGGACAGCACTGCTCTATAATATTCTGACTCTTTATCTTGCACTGGTGGTGTTTTCCAAAGTCGGGGATGAGAGTCAATAAGATTAGATATGAATAGCACGATTTCTAGTGCCTTAGATATGAATAACACGATTTCTAGTGCCATTCTTGGCTGATTCCCTTTCTTCTCCCTAGCCTCGGCTGGTGAGAATGGCCCTGAAAGTTCCTGAAGGTGAATTACTAAACACAGTGTAGAAAAATCACCACTGTCTTTTTCATTGCACAGAAATGTCAGATGTCCATTACTATAATTGATTTCTGCCCCAACTTTCAAAAGAATATAGTGAAGGCATTTACAACTTAACTTCCCAGTAAGGAATTATTCAAATTACTTGAAAAATATCTTGCAGTTATATCCTGACTTTCATTCTGGACCACTTATGTGAAGATGAAAAATTTGAAATTTCAGGAGCTTGAAAGCATTACAATGGCAAAAAATTTCATTCCCAAACCAGTGGGGAAATTAGTGGAGGGGATTAGTAACATCAAACTAATTAACAAGAGCAAGAATAAACATGAGAAGGAGGGCAAGAGCACATGAATGAGAGACAGAAAGAAACTACATTTTAAAAAGCATTAAAAACAAATTTCAAATGAAAGTAAAAATATACTCAAAATAATTGGGACTGGCACAAATCTTGTTAAAAACAAAACAAGCCCAAAATGGAGTCACTTATGCTAAGCCCCATGTCACCAAACCAAGACTTAATTTTATTATAGATTTAACCTGTTACAGAAAAAGAACCTTAAACCTTAAATTCCCTAAATCAGGAATTGCTTGGTCAGCACCAGGTAGGTAATCTGCCTGATGGACCCCTGCTGTCCCCTAAAGGAAAGTGACCTTGCCACAACCAGTCTGCTTTTTGCCTAGCATAACTTCCTTGTTCCTGCTCCCTTTTGCCTATAACAGTCTTTCATTTCATACAGCTTCTTGAAGCTCCTTTCTATTTGCTAGATGAATACTGCCTGATTCATGAATCACTGAATAAAGCCAATACAATCTTTAAAATTTACTTCGATGAATTTTGTTTTTCAACAGCATGAATTCTCAGGGGACTAATCCAATATCAATGATTTATAGTCCCAAAGAAATAATATGTCAAAATAAGAAATCCCACAGTCACCTTCCATGCCTGATGTCATAGGACTTAAGACTTTGGGTTTATCATTGACATTATGGATATGAAATCAAGATGTTTTACTTCCTGACTCTTAAGAGAATAAATGCTTTTTCCTTAATTTAGTCTAAGTCCCTAGCCAAAATTTGTTAGGTCCAGACCATGATAAATAAAGTGGGACTATATTACAAAGAAATGACATTTCCAAGAAGAGAGAAATAAGAACAACACACACACACACACACACACTTTAAAAAAAATTCTAGGCATTAAAAATAGTCTACAATGGACCTATAAGTTTCTATTAAATCACTATCTTGACAACCAAATTTATGCATCTAAATGTGTAACAGACATTACATACCATTTTGGACTATTTTCACCCCTGTAGCTATGAATGATGAGTGTGCAGGGGAAATAACACTGTGGCAGCCAGTAATATATAGGTTTGGGTCATGAAACAAAATATCAAAACAATTTCTTGGTTTT
This sequence comes from Ailuropoda melanoleuca, assembly GCF_002007445.2. Classification (NCBI taxonomy): domain Eukaryota; kingdom Metazoa; phylum Chordata; class Mammalia; order Carnivora; family Ursidae; genus Ailuropoda; species Ailuropoda melanoleuca. Next base: position 14,640,652 of record NC_048238.1, read on the forward strand.
CCCAAATAGAAGGCATTTTGTTTTTGCTTCTGGGTTGGGGTGAAAGTTCAAATAGGGAAACGAATATAAATAGGAAGCAAGGGCCCCGAGACAGACTTTTTCAACTTGAAAATGTTGCCTGGAGCAGCTTAAGGTCTTGCACATAAAATAAAATGGTTACACTCTTTTAATTGACAGAGACTTGGCGAAGGTTGTCCTGCTTTCTGGGATTCAGATTCAGTAAAGCCTTCCTGAGGAGCTGCAATCCTCTGAACATTCACCACATAAAATGTCAACCAGGCCCTCTAACTTACCGGGCTCAATGCACAGACGTTCCATTTGCTAGAGGTCATACCACACATATCAGATCCGCGGGTGCCCTGGGGGAAAAAGCGTTCTGGTCCCGTTTATCCTTTGACGGCTGTTTACTTTGCATTATTTGCATGGGTGGCTTATCTTTGTCATAAAACCTGTTTTGTTTGCTTTCTAGAATCACTTCATCAGTAGTTACAAATATTACAAAGCGTTTTATGTGGTTAGGATACTGTCCTAGGAACAGGAGCTACAAAGAGAAAGGAGACACAGTCTCAGCATCCAAGAAGCTTATATTATAGTTGGGGAGAGAATCAATCGAGGACCAAAAATATATAAATAGTAATATGAGTGTGGTAAGAGGCCAGACTTGTATTTCAGTGGGATTTGGATGCGAATGCGCATGATCAGCAGACCAGTTGGGTGGGGTCACCAGAAGACTCTTTGCATGAGTATTGAACAGCTGCTTTTAAAAAGTCCCTCCCAAACAGGACAGAAAATGCCAGGAATAACATGCTTTTACCAGTAACAAATCATAAGGGAATACTGTTCTGAGTAAAACCCAACAGTTATACTGTCTCTAACCCAGTCCTAAGGAAACATTGCTTGGATTCTAGGAAGAACAAAAGCTATGAGTAAACATTAACTTTCACTAAAACTCTGTAGAACACTAGAGAAAGAACATGCTTTGAGACCTCTCTAAAAGGGTGTAACAAGTGGGGACTGTGGTAGACATCACTGCTATTCTCCAAATATTTCCTCCTCTTTGTTTTCTGAGCATAAAAGTTGGAATACATTTCTTGGCCCCCGTGTGTTTGGGTGAGCCTGGTGACTAATTCAGGCATGTGGATGGATATACGGAAGCAGGTACAAAGTATCAAGATCTGTGATTCTCATGTTAACACCCACCAAAAAGCATCCACTGTGGATGAGCACTGACAAACCACGCAGACAACATGACCTGGCTAACTGATGGCATCCAGAGTTTGTCACGGGCCACCACAGAACTGGAGTAACCACAGGGGCAGAGATGGAGGTCACACATGGGCCCAACAGGAACCTATTACTGCCACCTCAGGATGTCTAACCTGTTAGCACCACAGACCAATGTTGAGCCTCCAATATGGTACTTCTCCTTGAGGAGACTGATGGGCCACTTCGTAAGAGTTGACTTTTTGGGGGTCATTTCCACTCTGGAAAATCCAGCAGTTCATTCTCACAGAAATAGATACTCATTCCACGTATATGTTTGCCTTTTATGTCTGCAGAGCTTCAGCCACCTCTACTATCCAAGGGTTTACAAAATGCCTGATGCACAAAGATACAATCCCATACAACACAGCATCTGGACCAGGATGCTTCATTTCATAGCGCCAGAGGTAAGGGAGTGAGCCCGTGATCATGAGACCCACTGCTAGTATCACATACTGTGCTGTTCAGAATGCAACTGGCCATCAGAGAGCAATGGGATTGCCTGCTAAAGGTACAGCTGGAGTGCCGGCTCAGAGGCAAGACTCTGTGAGGATGGAATGCCATCCTCTCGGATTCAGTCTACACACTCATACAGAGACCTCTGTGTGGTACTGTGTCTCCCGCCAGCAGAGTACGTGGGCGTCTGAATCAAGAAGTGGAAGTAAGAGTGGTCTCACCTGCCATTATTCCCAGTGACCTACTGGGGGATTTGGTGCTTTCCATTCCTTCCCCCTTGGGCTCTGCTTGATTAGGATGTCCCAAAGGGGGCACACTCTTGCCACCCAAGACCCCTTCAGAGGACATGGCAAAATGCCAGTTGGACACTCTGTGCTTCCTGTGTCTTGAGTCCAGCAGGCAAATAGAGGAGTTACCATCTTCAGGGGTGATTGCCCCTGCTCAGCAGGAAGAGGTAAGGCAGCTTTTACATGGCAGGGCTGGGGAGTGGGGGCTCGGGAGGAATAGACATGAAACCCAAGTGATCTGCTTGGGCACCTCGTGGTACTCCCTTGTCCAAAGGGGACTGTGAATGGATGAGTGCATCAACCTCAGTCTGAAGGCTCAGACGCCTCAGGAATGAGGGTTTAGGTCATGTCACTGGGCAAACCACTGAGACCAGCAGAGACAGTGGCTGAGGTTGAAGGGAATTTAGAGATCATAGTGGAAGAGCACGACAACAAGGACCATTTGCAGCCCCAAGTTCCACTGCAGAAACAGGGGCTATAGTTCATCCCATTGAACTCTCTCTTCAAAGCTTTCCCTTGAGAAGGAAGACCCACTAGAACCCCTGACTAACCAGTCCCTGGACTTGTATGGAGAAGTAAATTTGTGTCAGCCATGGAGAGATAGTGCTTGACTACTCAGAACCATGTCTCCATCAACCCCACCCAAGTCCCTTCCATCAAGATTACAGAGACTTGACTCTGACCCGAGATCTTCATGGTCAAGCACATCAAGAACCTGTCTTCCATACATCTCCACCCCCACCCCCAGAGAAATGGAGTTCTGACCTCCTAATTTGCTTTGCCTCAGTCTCCTTAATACCACCCTAGGCAGAGCTCTGCTCTCTTGCCATCTACTTTAGCTCTCTTTTCTCTCTTTTCTAATGATTCTCTTCAGCACTGACTCACAGTTTGTGCCTATTTTGTCCCTAATTATTCTGATTGTGGGAAACATACATGGAGTTAAAGCTGCCTAGTAGGCATTACTGTTCAGACAGATTCGGACAAAACAGCAAGGGACTGAGGAGTGTCATACATATTTTTAAAGCCTCAACATACATATCCTTTCTCACACTATTCACAGGTTCACAATATCACAGCTAGGATCCACCTTTATTCCAGCTTATCTTTAGGTTTCAGGCTAACAGCCACCCAGGGGCACTTGAAACAACCATGTGGCTGCTGCCATGCGTAGTCCATCTTGTATACATGGCAGTGATATATGGGCCAGAGCCCAGGTTCCCCAAGCCCACCCTCTCCATGGCCATTTGTGACACTTGCCAACTGCTCCCAGACAGAAACTGTATCTGTGTGTATAAGTGTGTTTTTTATCGAGGAAGGGGATATTTATTTGGATCACCCTCTGTGTAAGTGAAGCAGTTTCTCATGGTATTGCTCCATTTTTAGGTCTGAATGTTAAGCTAATTCTCCCTGGTACAGAGTGACCACCCCTAACTGCCTCCCAAGAACTAGAGAAAAGGTCCAAATTCCACACAACTCACCTGCATGTTGGTGAAGAGGCATTCAGCGGCCTTGGTGTCGGATATGGGGGAGCACTCAACAGGAAGTCCTGTTACAGAATATGATGCTAGAGTCTGAAAAGAGGGAAGAGAAACAACAATAAGGAAATATGGAGAGAGGTTCAAAACATGGGGCAGTCCCCAAAAATAACAGAACGCACATTGTTTTTCAAATGCATATGTACGTTTGCCAAAATGTGCCATACACTGGTTCATCCAGTCTCTATAAATTTCAAAGGATGGAAATCATTCAGAGTCTGATCTCTGATCACAGTGATCTTAAGCTAGAAATCAGTGATAAAAGGATTACTAGAAAGTTCACAACTGACTGAAAATAAGCAACACACTTCTAAATAATCCGTGAGTCAAAGAAGAAATCACAATGGAAATTATAAAACATTTTGAACTAATGATAAGGAAAGACACTGCACATCAAAACCGATGGGTGCAGCTAGAGCAGTGGCTAGAGAGGATATTATAGCTTTAAATACATTTATTAGGAAAGACGGGCTGAAAATCGATGATCATGTTTCCATTTCAGAGTTGAAGAACAACAAATCAAATCCAGAGAAAGTAGAAGGAAGGAAATACTAAAGCTGAGAACAGAAATCAGAGAATAGAAAATAATAGAGCATGATCAACAAAGCCAAAAGTTAGCTCTTTGAAACGATTTAATACAATTGATACAATAGAGGATGTTACGCAGCTTTCCAAGCCCGGAGGCCAGAGAAGAACATCAAAGTTTGGGTAATGCTAAGCTCACAAAAGGGACTTAAATGAATCCTGACTAGGGCCCAAACTCGTCCATCAGCGCGTGTTAGCTGTTAACTTGTGTGGTTAGTCAGGGTGTGGTCCACGGGTGGTCAGCCAACCTCCACATACTCGGGAGTGAACAGGAGACCAGCAGCCCGCAGGGAGTCAGCTTGTGAGCAGAACCAGTAGAAGCAGAATGCGTGAGGGTGTCTGTAGCAGACTCCCCTGCCCCCATCCATGCCTGGGAAGTCTGGGGGTTTGGTTTTTTTGGTATATGAATATTTATTATTATCATGTTATCACCATCAAAACTTAAAATCTTGGTCTTTCCCTCTTTCCTTTGAATAGGCCAAAAGAGAGACACTGGCTACTTTGATAACCTTAAAGTGAATTCCAGGAATGTCACTGACAGCATGACCTTTACAACCAAATCAGCAACCAGAACCTCATCATTTTTCTCAATAAAATTCAAGCAACCGTCATTGGGTACAAAGACTGTGATTTTTTTTTTTTTTGCCATTCTTGATCAGCTGGACCCTGACACACTTTCTGATGCCAGAATTTTTGCTGTTTGGGTTCAACCCCTACTTAAAAAAAAAAAAAGTTTGATTGATCTAAGAGAGAGTGTACATACAAGTGGGGTGGGGGGGATAGGTCGTGAGGATCAGAGCGGGAGGCAGAGGCCAACTCCAGGCTAAGGGTGAAGCCCAACCGTGGGGCTCGATCTCACGACCCTGCGATCATGACCTGAGCTGAAACCAAGAGTCAGACGCTTAACCGGCTGAGCCACGCAGGGGCCCCAGCAGAATCTCCTCTTATGTTTCATTCACCCAGATTGGGACATATACCCTTTATTAAATTAATTACTGATATGGGATTGCCATGATTAGTTCAGACCAATTAAAAAAACATTTTATTGAAGTATAATATACTTAAAAATATGTATATTCCTTGATGCATTTTTACAAACTGGATCCACCTTTTTAACTAGCACTAAGTAAGGGCTTTTAACCTTATTTGTGCCAGGGACTCCTTTGGCAATGTGGTGAAGCCTAGGGACCCCTTCTAGGAATGTTTTTAAATGTATAAAGTAACATATGTAGGATTACAAAGGAGTCCAGTTACTTGGAAATGACATTATTAGAATTTTAATGCATTCGTTTAGGTTAATTAAGATTAATTTGGTCATTCAATTAATTTATGACATAGTAGTATGTGTGCCTCTTTATTAACACATTAAATAACAAAATCTAGTGGCAGGTATAATTACTACAATAATTCCGAATTGCTGACAAGTGTAAAGGATTCAACTGGTAACAAAATCCCAGATGCTACTAATACACTACTGTTGTTTGTTGCCTGCATTTATTATTGAAGGGAAAACTACATTTCAGTGGGAGGTTAGTGGAAATAAAGAGGTATTTTTTTCCATGCCCAGTCATAGACACCTTAAATTCTGTCTATGGACCAACTAAAGGTCAATGGATCCAAGGTTAAAAACACCTGAACTTTTTTTTTTTTTAAAGATTTTATTTATTTATTTGACAGAGAGAGAGACAGGCAGCGAGAGAGGGAACACAAGCAGGGGGAGTGGGAGAGGAAGAAGCAGGCTCATAGCAGAGGAGCCTGATGCAGGGCTCAATCCCAGAACACTGGGATAATGCCCTGAGCCGAAGGCAGATGCTTAACAACTGAGCCACCCAGGCACCCCTAGAACACCTGAACTTTAGACTCACCAGTTGAAGTGGTCTGGATGTTGGACAGTTGAAACCATGACCCATCACAGTAGATGAAGGAAAATGGAGCTTTGGGTCCTGCAGAATCATTCTTCATTCATTCACTCAACAACTATTTATCACATACACACTATGTGTTAGGCACCATGTTATGTACAGGTATACAGTAGTGAATTAAGACATAATCTTTCCCCTCATACAGTTTTTGGACCGGTGGAGAGGAGAGAGAATAAAGAAGGAAAGACAGGTGAAGTGAAGATTCAGAGAGGGCAAGTTGGCTATTTGAGCTGGAACCCAGAGGGTTGGTTCGAAACAAAGGATGGGCAAGTCACTAGCTGAATTTTTTAGATGTAATTGCTAAGAATTTCTCCTGAGCAAAGCAGACTTACCAGTGGGGACTCTCTGGACCCCTGATCAGCCCTTCCCTGGAATAGTCCTGACTGTCTTCAGTATGGTGGCTGATCCCATTTAATTTGATATTGTTCAATAAAGATCCCTATGACTTGCCTTGCCTTCCACCAAAGCTTTCTGCCAAAGCCAGAAGTTCATCTTTCAGTGATTTGCCTTAAGACACTATCTCTAAGAATACATTATGTCTCCAACCTGCAGCTTACAGCATCAGTGACAGGATTTCAGGAAACACCATGATGCCCTGAGAAAACAAAGCTTCATTTCTTCCTTCCTTCTTTCATTATAAAATATTTATTGAGCACCTGCTGGATAATAAGCATGATGCTGGGAGCAAGGGCCACAGAGATTAATAAGACATGGCCCTACCCCCAAATAAATAACACTCTAGTGGAGGGAGATGGGCATGTAAACCAGTAAATGCCAACTGGTGTCCCAGCCGCTGGAGGAAGAGCCTCTAGGAGTTGCAAGAGGATACAAAGACTGGAGAGGACAGTTCTACCAGGTCTGGAGTGAGGAGGGGGGCAGGCAGAAAGGGTTTCATAAGAAGTCAATTCTTAAGTTTCATCTTGGAAGAGGGGTGAATAGAATGTTGCTAGGTGGTCAGGAAAGAAGGGACTTTCAGGGCGCCTGGGTGGCTCAGTTGCTTAAACATCTGATTCTTGATTTCGGCTCATGTCATGATCTCAGAGTCATGGGATCGAGCCTCATGTTGGGCTCTGCACTCAGTGTGGAGTCTTGCTTGAGATTCGCTCTCTCCATCTGCCCCTTCCCCCCACCTTCTCTCTCTCAAATAAAATCTTAAAAAAAAAAAAAAAAAAAGGAAGGGACTTTCTCAGCTATCCACTCACCAGCCACCATGGCCTTCGTACACCCACAGAAGCCAAGAATTCCCACTCAAAGCCCCAAGGAGGTGGTCCTAAAATTAGAAGCAACCATTCTTCAACCATGTTTCCCTTACTTTTCTTCAATGGTGCTTGGAAACATGTGTGCCAAGCAGATATTCAGATAGGGAAAAGACATGAAATCAGAAGTAGGCAAGCAAGCAAGAATCAGAAACAGCTTGATAAGAGCAAGGAAAGGAAATGAAGTTAGTATTTCCATGTTATGCAAGGGAGCATGTATTTTTTTTTTTAGGCCCTCAAATCATTATGAGTGGACCATCAAGTTCTACATCTCCTTATACTGGGTTATGTGGTTCTAAACCTTGGATGCAAAGGAGAATCACCAAGAGTTTTTAAAATGACCAATTCCTAGGATAAACCAGTATCTTTAGGGGCAGGACACATGCATCTATATTTTTAAAGCTCCCCAAGATGTAGCCCAAGTTGAGAACCACTGCCCTACGATCAGGGGTCAGTCAGTTTTGTCTATAAAGGGGCAGAGAGTAAATATTTTGGGCTTTGCAGACCATACCTTCTGTTGTGACCACTCAACCCTGCCACTGTGGTGTGAAAGTAGCCCCAGACGATACGTAAATGAATGGTGTAGCTGTGCCAGAAAACTTGATTTATGGACACTGAAATGTGAATTTCATAGAGTTTTTACGTGTGATGAAATATTTGTCTTTTGACTTTTTTTCAACCGTTTAAAAATGTAAAAACCATTGTTAGCTTTGCTGGCCATACAAAAACAGGAGGCTGGTGGATTTGGCTCACCAGCATAGCTGCTGTTTCTTGCCATCAGCAACACGAGATACCAGAACAAGGAAAGCAAAATGGGAGGCTTCCATTGCCCCCTTGGTGAAATGTCAACTTGAAAATAAAGCACATTCCCACAGGCTGAGCATTTCTATCTTCATCCCAAATTTTCCCTCTAAAACTTCAAGCTTAATACTACACACACATTGCTAAAATTATATCACATTGCTCTTTAAAAACATACAGGTAAGGTGGACAAGATATACAAAAACAGGTTTTCAAAATATGATTCTATAACCCTATGCAATATCCACTTTCAAATTGCCAATACTGCAACCCGCTCTGCAATTTCATCAAACTGGCAGAAACAATTGGATGGGGTTGGAAAGCGATGACTTGCCAAATGTCGCTTGAGCCAGCAAGGGCTGGAAACAGCCTTGCTGACGAGGCTTCAGCTTGGTGAATGCACACACAGCTATAACCAACCTGTTCTCAACCAAGTAATTACCTTCTCCTGGGGAGAGAGAGTGGTATTAAAAAAAATTGCAGAAAGACAGCACACTGCGTGGGGGGAGGAAGAAGAGGGCAGAGAATGAGAAAGGGAGAGAAAGAAGAGGGGGCTACAGAGGAAATAAATTCCTGCAAGATAAAAAAGAAGAGGGATGTGGAGAGAATCACTAAAAGCCCATCTGAGAAAATCGTCCAGGAGATGGGAAAGGAAACTAGAGGGCTGGCAGGTGAACAAGCCTGCCTTTTAATGGCTTAATAATAGGAATGCCTGGTAACCAATGAGGTTAATGTGCAAGTTACATAAACCAGCAGGGGGTCTTGCAGGGGACCTGCAGCACATACTAATTGAAGGACATTTAATACAGGATAATGGCAGAAAGATAGGGCTGCCGCTGAATCCACTTCCCTTCATTCACAAAGGATGAGCTGGCAGAATTTAATTTAATTTCTTTCGAGGGAAAGAAGCAAGAAAGGAAGGAAGGAAATGAGGAAGGGAAGGATGGAAAAGAGAAGGAGGGAAGTTAACAAATGAAGTGTTTAATGAGAGACCCTGTGGTTGTTATTTCAGTGCAGTTGATCACTAGGTCGGCTTCTAAAACTTTGATGTGCAAACCATCACTCCAGGAGCTCTTTAAAAGGCAGACTTTGATTCAGTAGGGGTGGGGTGGGGTGGGGCCTGAGATTCTGGGATTTCCGGCAAACTTCCAGTTGTGATGCTGCCTTATAAGGCCCACACTTTGAGTAGCAAGGCTCTAGGTACAGCAGCCGCTAGTCACAGGGGCTGCTGAGCACTTCTATATGCCTGATCTGGGCCGCCTGGCTGGCTCAGTCTACGAAGCATGTGACTCTTGATTTTGGGATTTCAAGCCCCATGCTGGGTGTAGAGATTCCTTAAAAATAAAATCTTTAAAAATATATATATGCCTGGAGCGCCTGGGTGGCATAGCCGGTTAAGTGTCCAACTCTTGGTTTTAGCTCAGGTTGTAATCTCAGGGTCCTGGGATCAAGCCTCAGGTCGGGCTCTGCACTCTCTGCACCTCACCCCCGTGCTTGCTCTCTCTCTGTCTCTGTCTCTCTCGAATAAATTAATAAAATATTTTTTAAAAATATGCCTGGGTGGTACAGTCGGGTGAGCCTCTGATTCGGTTTCAGCTCAGGTCCTGATCTCAGGGTCATGAGATCGAGCCCCACTTCAGGCTCTGCACTCAGCCTGGAGTCTGCTTGGGTTTCTCTCTCCCTCTCCCTCTGCCCTCCTCCCCCCCCCCACATTCTCCCTCTCTCTCTGAAATAAGTAAATAAATCTTTAAAAAAAACATGTCTGATCCAAGTTAAGAAGTGTTGTAGATTCCTAAGACAAAGTAATAAAGAATCTAAAATATGTCATCAATAATTCTTACACTGATCACATGTTGTAATGATACTGTTTTGGATATATTGGATCAAAGAAAATACATAATTACAATTAGTTTCACCTGTTTCTTTTTCACTTTTGTAAACGTGGCTTCTTGAAAATTAAAATCACACACCCGGCTCGTGCTATATTTCTGTTGGACAGCATAGCTTTAGGCTCTTTCTTTTTTTAACGATTTATTTATTCACCTGAGAAAGAGAATGCAAGCAGGGGGAGGAGGGGCAGAGGGAGAGAGAATCCTCGAAGAGACTCCCTGCTGAGCACACAGTTGAACTCGGAGCTCAGTCTCATGACACTGTGATCATGACCTGAGCCAAAACCAAGAGTTGGATGCCCAACTAACTGAGCCAGCCAGGCGCCCCACTTAAGGCTCTTTCTATCCACTCTCTCCTCTGGTTTAAGTTATAAAATCTGTTCTAAGCAGTTTGCATGGTTAACATGTAAGCAGTAGACAACACATCCTATCTTTTCTTCCATTTCCTTCTGTCCTTCCTATCTCCTTGCTGATCCTGCTTTCCCAGTGCTCACCAGGAAAATATAAGGAAATCTTAGGCACTTTAAGAAAAGGTGCCCATGAGCTCATTCCCCCACACGAACGCATTTCTCATGCAAGCATTTGCTTCAGCAAAGCCCCTGGCTCATTCACTAAAGCAACATTGGCAAAAATAAGACACAGACGCTGTGCGCAAGCTCGTGGTCTAGAAGAGCAGAAAGACGTATACTACACTTTCTGGGTGCTATAACATTAGTATATACAAGAGACACAGTAGAGAACGTGATCTAAGCCAGTGCCATTGGCCAGAACTTTCTTCCTTCCTGAATATTAGCTATGTGACCTTAGGCAAGTGCCCTGAACTCCTGCATCTGTTTAAAGGGAGTAATAATAGTGACCTACCTCAGGGTGCTGGTATGAAAGTCAAATGAGTTCACATTTATAAAGTACTTAGCTCAGTGTTTGACGCATAGTAAGCTCCATACACATGTTAGCTAAATAGACTTGACCGACCATTGTCGATCAGCTGATCAATGTTTTCAGGCATAAATAATCTAAATATACTTATTATCTCATACCATCCCGATGACCTTCTGAAATTCAGTACTAAGATGCCGCAAAATACCCAAAGGATAGATAAGCTATAGTTGATTCATGCAACTGAATACTATACAGCAATGAAAAAGAAACTACTGCTCCTCACAGCACTGTAGACAAGTCTCACACACCTAACTGGAGCAAAAGAAGCCAGACACAAAAGAAGGATATGTTGTGCGACTCCATTTATATAAAGTTTAAAAATATGCAAAGCTAATCTATGGTGAAATATTACCTATACTTTCGGAATGTTGGTAATGACTGGGAGGAGATCTGAAGTAGGCTTCTGGGTGCTGGTAATGCACACCTTAATCTAGGTGGTGGTTACATGGCTGTGCTCACTTTGTCAAAATTTAGTACACTATACACCTGTAATTTTTATACTTTACCTTATGTATATCATTTAACAATTTAAGCAAAAGAAAGAAGCTGCAGAAGAGTTTCCTAAAGAGTTTCAGTTGGAAAATCCAGCCATGGACCTCTGGGTACAAAGATATCAAAACCTACTTAACAGTGAGAGGTGAATCTGAATACTTTCATAAAATTATGCCATTTGCTTTGCTTCTGCTCCAATTCCTTTGATCTCTGACCCAGAATTAAGTCCTACTTAGACTAGGAGAAATGAGTGAGTCAGGTAAAAAGATTAGACAAAAGGTAGGAAATTCAGAACAGAGACCCTGAAGAGCCCTAGGAGCCCCCCCACCGAAGTGTGTAAAAGAACAGCCGATATGGGTCAGAGACTAAAGCATCTGGAGAGAAACACTGGCCAAGTGCTTCACTTCAGACCTCCTTGTGAAGCTGAGCTTCCTTCTTCCCTAAAGTTTTCCTAAACACTCTCATATCTTAGTGCTTCACCTGCAGGGTTTCTTCGATTCTTTGTGGGACTAGGAGGTCTTGCAAATTCTTTCCTCGTTGCATTTTTAATAAGTACTGGGGGTGTTGCAAGAGGATGGGGCTAGAGATGTCACATGGTGTCTTATATTTAAAACTCAAATTGGGGGTGCCTGGGTGGCTCAGTCGTTAAGCATCTGCCTTCAGCTCAGGGAGTGATCCCCACATTCTGGGGTGGAGCCCCGCATCAGGCTCCTCCGCTGGAAGCCTGCTTCTTCCTCTCCCACTCCCCCTGCTTGTGTTTCCTCTCTCGCTGGCTGTCTCTCTGTCAAATAAATAAATAAATAAATAATTTAAAAAAAAATAAAAATAAAACTCAAATTGACTTAAACAGAAGACCTTAAGATTATCCAAAGGGCATAGCAGAAGGACCCAGAACTGAGAATAGCCTTGCTCACAGCTGTGAGAAGATCATCTAATGCCCAAGAGGCATATGTGAAGAGAAAGGAGTGCTCATGATTATTTTTACTTTGTCCCATAACCAACTTATTGACTTGAACAATTGTATTTTCTTAATATTCACACTATTATTAACAAAAACAAAAATTATTTTCTAAATTTTATGACAATAATCTTTTATTATTTTAAGTATCTCCCTGGTTTGGGAATAACATGGCACGGATGAAAGACTCTAAGATGAAAAGGTGAGAGGACTGGGCTGTCACTGCAGCTCAGCTACTGTGTAGGTGTGACTTCACCTGCCTGGACCACAGTTACTTTGATTATAAAATGGGGAGGAGGAAGAATGCAGGGCTCTGGATTTTATGACACTTAAGGTCTCCCTCAGGTCTAACCTTTTAGTCTAAGAAATCCACATCCCCTTACCCTCCCCACTTCCAAAATGCCAACACCTACATTTCTTTCTCTGAGGGTTGTCCCTAGCCATTGAGGCCAGATTTGTCTGCCTATGTGGCAGGACAGAAGTGCCAGGGAATTAACATCATTTGGAAGCAGCCATCCTCCAAAAATACCAGGGAGTGGTATGTAAATACCCCAGTTCTCTCTCCCTCAGGTGGAAAAACCCTGAAGCATGTGTTTTACACTCTTTCCCCCAGAATTTCCCAGTGAAATCAAGTTCCACTCAACCAACGTGGTGATTTACTGGATAATACACCCTTTGTTCACTGCCCTCCCTTCCCTGTCTTACTTCCCCACTCCCCTACCAGAGTTTTCTTCATCGCCTAAAGAAACCGTATGTACCAGAATCCTTGTCTTAACATCTTCTTCTGGGTGAACTTACACTAAGACAAAACTCCACAAACCAAACACTGTGGTGATACGTTTCTTGAAAGCTGCAAAAAATGGTTTCCCCAACCCCAGACATGAATTTTAAGGAGTTTAGTAGATAATGTGAACAGGCGAAGGATCATTGCCACCCAGACACAAAGCTGAGGGCAAGACCACTTAACCAACTGCTCTTCTCCTCCTACCAGAATGGCACTCCCTTTAGGCATTTAAACTGCTAAAAATGCATGAGAAATAGTAGGAGATTGGAAAACTTGCACCATCTGGCTAAATCTAGCCTGGTGTCTGGGAGACACACTAAATTTGATGTATATTCCATTAAGGAAGATAATGAAACGGTCATTTTTCAAAGATTCAAATTAAGCCATTGGTTAAGAGGCCATCCCTCCAATTTGATGGAAGAGAATTGCAAATCTGCTGTTGCAAACAGTTTTCACTATCAGCTATATTCTACACTTTCTTCTGAAGGGATCAGTGTGAGGCTTTGTGTATGTGTGTATAATCTCGAGAAAAATAGAATTGGCTACCTTTGATCTCAAAAGCTTTCCCTTCACCTCTATTCCTCTTGTCCTCTCTCAATGTAGAAGTGCTGTTGTGGGACTGCATAGCAGACACTGTTGAGAGATACCCAGAGTTCATTCTCACCCCTTCTCCCTTTTCCATCATAGCCCAAAGAGGCTGGAAAAGTCAGAGACTCACTTCTCCAGTTTCCGTTATACAAAGGTGGCCATTTCACCTCAGTCTGACCAATGAGGCTAATGGGAAAGTCTGCTGGGAGGCTTTGCAAATGGACAGAACTATGTGAAGAGATCTCCTTTACCGTCCACACCTTCCTGTACAGATGTGATAGTTGGAGGCTTAGTAGCCATCTTGTGATCATGAGGAGAGACTTGGCCAGAAGACTGAAAATGGGCAAGAGGAAGAGTAGGAAGAGCCTGGGTCTTTGGAACGCCACTGAACTGCCAGATCAACCCTCACACAACCCACCTCCTTGTTAAATAATAAACACCCCTTTGGTTTAAGCCACCATTTACGAGATTTTTTTGTTTTGTTTTGCTGCCAAAACTCTTCCCAACTGTTAAAGATTTTTAAAGTAATTTTTACAAGCTGAAGTATAACATACATACAGAAATACATACAAATTATAAGTATTGAAGAATTTTCACAGAATGCTTTTCGTTTTTCAACCTCCATTACCCAAATACTTTTGAAACAGGCATACTGCTTAACAGCACAGACTCCGGAGCCAGACTGATAACTCCAAAACCCAGATCTGCCACTCACTAATTCGATTATTTAACCTCTCTGTGCCTTGGTTTTCTCATTTGCAATACAGGAATAACAATGTTATCTACGTCATGGGGTTAAGTTTTAAATACAATTAGTTTTTAAAATTTATGTGTCTGGCACATAGTATGTGCTAATACGTATTTGTGAAACGTAAATGTTACTGGGGTGTAACTCAGGAGGAAGGTAAAGTGGGAAAGAACTTGGAGAGAGAGTGAGTAGATGTTTTGAGGGCTGTCCCTCACCTCTGGCCTGAGATGATATTGGAAGCTAAAGTGCCTAGTAAACTAGTAAACGCTAAAGTGATTTCACAGCCTCAACCTGTATAATGGAGCTACGGAATACGAGTGCTTCGGTGAGGCTTTAAAATCTCCTGTCTGGTACTTCTTAACTGGAATCTGGAACTCTGCCACCCTTGGTGCACCATACAACATGAGCATACAGAAGCCTGTGTGTGTTTTACTGAGGAGAGGATCCAGAGTTCTCAGATCATCAGAAGAACCTGTGATGCACAAAAGGTTAAAAATACTCACTAGTTCATCCCCCTGACATCCTATCCGTGGCCCAGAGAGAGGCCATCTGAATTGTCATATTTAACTTTATTTACATCTCCCTAGAAAAATTAGGTCAATGAAAATGTCTTTCTACTCCAAAACCCTAGAATAATTCCAATGTAAGGAGCTTGGTAGCTCTTTAAATAGAATCCTGCTGCATTTAGAGATGAGGAATCCAAGTAGTATCGAGGTTACTATGACCTACTCGGCATCCCAGAGAGAAACAGAGCCGTGGCTGACCAGTTGTCCTGGCTCAGCATCGAATTTTCCCGCACAGAAATACTTTGGTGGCAAAAAAAAAAAAAAAATCTCACTAGTTCATTTCATGGGCTGGCCCCGGTCACAGCTGTTACATGCTCCACGCTGGAGCCCTTTAAGTGTGGTTGCTGAGGGCAGCCAGGACCAAGGGGCTTCAAACATTCTATCCCTTTCATTGCTATAAGCTTTGGAGTGATTATAATTAGCTACACATCTCATGTGTATCACAGGGCAAAAATGGGAAAATAAAGCTAAGACTCTTCCACCAACCCAGTTTATCATCTTTGTGGGAAGCTGTTTTACCATTTTCTTTGAGCCTCTTCCTCTGCTTTGATAAGTCTTTAAGAACTCCTTTCTGAGTGCCATGTGTGTCCCCAATTATGAGTACAAGAGGCACAGAAATAGCAAATGTAAATATATGAAATAGAAGTTATATATAATCTGTATAAACTAAACAGTTTCTAAATACAGACTGCTCTTTCCAGGGTGGGGGTGGTAGGGGGCGGTGAGGGACACTGATGCCAAATACGACTACTATATTTACCCACGAGGATGGGCCTGGGTCTGGTATTAGGTTCTGATTAAACAAGGTTTTCTGTTTTCATGTAAGTTTAGAGGCAAACTTGGATGTCCTGGCTCACAGCTCTGAGACTTGCCTGCTGCTGCAATGATTTTCTCCTTTCTACAGGGTTTTTGATTAATGTCATACCTGAACTGGCAGTAGATCTGGACCACTTTATTTCTGCGGGAAGGAAGGGGGGACAAGAAGAAAAGGAGAACAGGCTTGTACAATTGGACCATGTTAGCCTGGGTGCAATTTAAGATTCAAAGGGCACCCAGACTTTTTGTGAAATGAAATGGAGAAAAAAAATGTATTTTGCCCAGCAGTGATTGACAATCACATTTTTATTTACCAGAGGAGCAAGGTTTTAGCTGTGGTTTCTGATTTATAGCACATAAAAATAACAAATCTAATTACAGTTTTTATTCTGTATTTATTTTTATTTTTTGGTTGTATCATTTTTCATCCTAAACCCTCATCCCACCCATACCCATTTTCCTCCCCAAAGGACAGAACACACAGCTTTCTTACTCAGCCTCAGGCTAACAGCGAGGCCTTTGGTTCATAAGACGCAGGGCCAGTGCAAAGCCGGGGAACCCAACCCAAACAAACAGCCAAGGGCCCGCTTGCAGGGAGGCCCTGACTAATTTCTCTCCATGGCACAGAAAGCTGGGTAGGTGACCTTTCCGCCTGAGGCAGAGAGAACACACGAGTGGGTCATTGTTGGGCCGGCAGGCCAGAGGAAGAGACACTTAGTGCTGAGAAATTAGGTGTCTTTTTGGAGCTTCCAGGCCTGGTGAGGAAGACAGCTCCTTCTCCCCACTGCCTCTCTCACCCACCGCTCCACCTACCTGCCCTTTTTCATTTATGGCTTGGGCTAGTCCATTTCCAACAGATTTAGATAAATTGGAAGGGTGGGAGAAGGGAAGGGAGAGAACAGTGAAGGAATCAGATGGAGAAAAATAGACTTAAGAGCAGTGCACCCTTATCCACAGTTTTACTGGCCAGGATTTCAGTTACCCACGGTCAAGTGCGGTCAGGAAGCAGATAATCCTCCTTCTAACCTATGCTCAGCAGGGCAGTAGTAGCCTTACGCTGTGTCACAGTGTCTGTGCCATTCGCCTCACTTCATCTCATCAGGTAGGTGTTTTATCAGTTCCCATCATCACAAGAAGAAGGGTGAATACAGATATTTTGAGAGAAGAGAGAGGCCACATTCACATAACTTTTATTTCAGTAATTGTCATAATTGTCCTATTTTATTAGGTATTACAGCACCTCTCTTACTGTGCCTAATTTACAAATTAAACTCATCATGGGTATTTATGGATAGAAAAACAACAGTATCCACAGGGTTCAGTACCATCCATGGTTTCAGATATCCACTGGGGGTTTTGGAACATATCCCCTGCAGATAAGGGAGGACTGCTGTCCATTTTTCTCTAGGAAAAGGAATCACATATTTTGGGAATTCCTTAAAGAGCAGTAGAGGTAGCTAGACCCAGGCTACTATCATTTCCCCTCCTCCAAGTTGGTCAGGGAGGCAATTTTAGGGTACTTCCGCATAAATATTTGCCTTAATTCATAGAGATTTTGTTGAGGTAGATTATATTAAAGGCGGTAGAAACTCCAAATATGTGAATTAAATTACTTAATCACTGAAACTTATACCGACTGCAGCCAAGCCTGAATCCCAGAGAGTCACTGGCTTCCTCAAAATGAGGGACAGTTTTTGGGGATAGCATTGCCAGGTACAGAAGAAAGCAATTGGTGACGGAGCCCCACGAGCCTCCAAGTGCACAGCAGGGTCCTATCTCGCAGTAAGACATGGTGAGCCTTCCCATTCTGTTGATCTTCCCCTTTGGGTATGCTTGCTTCTCAGGGCCTGGACACCCATAAACAGCTTTTAAAAATACTCAAGTGCAGGGAAAAAGCATCAACTCTCTAAAGCTTGGAAAAGACTTCTTGCATCTCCCTTAAATGTTGCTCCCATCTGACCACTTCGAGTCCACAAGTCTTCAATCCAAAGGCTAGTAGGTGCCTCTCCAAAGGGCTATTTTTCTCTCCTGGCCTGCGTTTCCAGAGCCCTGAAGTGAGTTCGCAGGGATGCCGAGCCCGTCCGCAGCAGACCGAACACAGCGCAGGTTCCCGAGCCCAGCAGTGCTGTGTCAGGTGGAGTGGAAGAAGGTACGAATGCAGGGGCCGCAGGTCCAGCTCCAGGACACAGGCGCCCCCAACGTTAGTGGGGCAAGTGTGTCCTGGCCTCTGCAGAGGACAGCTCCTTCAGGAAGCTTCCACACGTGCACGGAACAAAGGATTTCTTTCCCTACCTCTCAGCAAACCATACAGGTTTAAGTTGTGACCAAACCCTGACCTCTAATGATGGCCATTAGATCTGCCCCCCCCACCGCCCGTCCTGGTTTTTAAGCACCAAAAGGCAAAGTGGGAACAAAAGACATTTTTCTTTCTATTTTTAACACAGTGTATATTAGCCATAAATTAACACTCCCCTTCCAGCACCTTTTAAGCACCAGCAGAGGCCAATTCTTTTTACTATATTGTCTTCCAAAGAGCAGCCAATGGATCATGCTGTCACAGAACACAGCCCAGTAAAAAAGCCCTTGCAGGCGGCGTTCTCCCAGCCCAGCACAGCACATCTTCTGGAAGCTGTTTTATGGTGGGGAAGCCAGAAATCAGAGGCCATGATGTCTAGCGTGTCCTAGGGTGATGGGAAACGGATGTCACTGTTCCCCCTTGTTCGGGAAAGAGCGAGGAGGTGAGATGAACGCAAAAGATGGTGACTCGCAGGAGAAAACTGCTACCTTTGTCTGGATTTTTCAGTACGTAGAAGGAGAGCAAACGAAGAAATACAACAGACTACTTCAAACACTCCGAATTAACTCTTCACTGGATACATCTTTTGGCCGAAATCATGCTCCTAGCCCAACTAAGTAGCAGTCATTCCCTGGGTCTCACATCCATTTCAGATACTAAAAATCAAAATAAAAACTGTCCTGTGTTTGTCTCACAGGTCCAAGCACTTAGGTTATTTCTTACAAGACCATGTTGGCATCTGCTGAGGCTGTCGACGGAAGAGGTGAAAGTCTTTTCCCCAAACATTTACATTTTAAACCATGGGAACAGTGGGAATGTGATGAGATTTCAAAGTCAGACGTCTTGAGAATTTCCTGAACAGGCAGAATAATTCCGGGTTAACAACCAAGAATACTTTAGGGCTTCTAGATCTGTCCAGAACATTTTAATGCCAATTAAGTTAATTGTCTGGACAGATCTGGAACTCCAAGAATAGTTTTGAGCATTACATGGACTTATCCTACCTTTTATAGGGAGTGCCTTAACAGGGAGTGGCAAGGCATCAGATTTTGAAATCTCACCATTTTGCCAGTATTCTAGTGTTGAAACATATGCATTATAGAGCTGGACCCCTGGATTTGAATTCGAACTCTACCAATTACTAAGCTATGTGACTTTGAGTAAGGGAACTGACCTCTCTGCTTCTCGTTATCTTCATTCGTTAAATGGGGATATTAATAGTAACTGCCTGATAAGGTTGTTATGAAGATTAAGTGAATTAATATTTATAAAGTGCATAAAACAGTTTTGTCCCACAATAAGTGCCACATAAGAGTTTGTGAGGCAAATAAATAGAAATCCAAGTTTTTGGGGTGTCTCAGAACCTGTTTTTCACCAACCACTTGAATTTCTAAATCATTACCAAGGAGGTTTTTGCCCCTTCCCCAAAGACTCAGAGAGTCCTCTCAGATCACAGCTCCAGGGAGTTGAACCCCACATGAGCAACAGTGTACTTATTACCATGTGTCCAAGGTTTGTGCAAAAACCCAGATGCTCTTGGTGAAGATGACTGAGCAACAGCTTGTACAGAAGCCAACTCTACTCCATAATGAAATTCACAACTGTTGGACTTGGGGCTTGTATCTCTTTCTCTGCTAGACTGTGGGATTAATAATGGCCTTGACCTTCTTTGATAAGGGGCAGCCATCCCAGATGGATTTCTGGTTCTGGGTTAGCTATTCTGAGGAAAAACCCATGGGAGACAGTGAACTGAAGCATGTAGAATTTCTGAAAGGCAGAACAGAAAACATCGAAGAGAAATATATTGCTGCCTCCCCAATGGTACTGGAATGGATCAAAGGTTTGTTTGGCCTAGGGGCATTTCCCACCCTCTCTTTCATCGTGAAAAAGTAGGAAGATGCTCACTGGAAGGAAACTGTCAGGAAGTCAAACATGATCCCATTTTTATCTCTAAATTTACCGAGAGAATTATAGATCACAATTCCCACTGCCTCCCTCTCCAGCTCTGGTTAGATGATCTTTCAGTCTATGGTGGGGAGAAGTTTTTCTTTTTATTAACAATATTTATTTATAAATAATGAATGCATATGATCTAACTTTTCTAAAGTATAAAAGGCTATCCAGTGAACACTTCCTCCCACTTCTATCCCCAGCCATACAGTTTCTTTCCCTGTAGGCAATTAATACTACCCATTCCTTATGTTACCTTTCAGGGATATTTTCTTTATATACAAGCAAACACACACATATTCGTATGCACGTTCCCTCTCCAAGTGTTTTGCCAACTTATACAAACACGCTACAAATTCCACTCTACCTTTTCTTCTTCTACACTTCACAGTATGTCTTGGAGAGCCTTTCACATTGATGCATGAGTTTTTAAATTCCTTTTCCATGGCTGTACAGAATCCCACTGTATACAGAGGTACTACAATTTACTTACATTCCCTTTGGAGGATCCTTTAAGTTGGGATCCAGATAGTGTGCTAGTACCAACAGTGCTGCAGTGAATAATCTTGTCCACACACTACTTTGCACAAATGTGGAAGAGTGTATTTGTAGAAGGGAAATTGTTGGTTCAAAGGGTATCCCCATTTCGAAGTTTGATAGATCTTGCCAAGTTGCCCTGTAGAAGAGTTGTACCAATTTTATGCTTCCACCATCTATGAGAGTGCCTATTTGTGATGGAGAGGGGTTTGATGCCAGAGACTACGCCCTCAAGGTATCCAAGATGCTGCCCTCTGCTCAGGAATGCAATTCAGTGAACCCCGTTTTCAGATTCTTGCTGTAAAGGGCAGTAAGAGTCAGATCATCTCAGATCATCCATTTCCATCATAATGGGAGTGCTGGAGACCAGGGATGCCTGACAGGGTGGTGAGTGGAAAATGCCTTCTACTTGTGTCTTCTTTCCAACCAGGCAGAAAAACAGGTGTGCAAACTGGACACAGCTGATCCTTGAAAAGATTCTCCCAGCAGCTGGAGGGCAAGCCAAACCTTCCGTTTCACATTCAGATCCAAACCATCTGGGCATCTTTGTTTTAGGGCAGCTGATTGGTCATCATGTGGCCCAATCGCAGCTCCATTACCTCATCTGAAGTGGGTTCACTGGACTAGTTCTTCAGCAGTCATCTCAAACAGCAAGCTGGTATGATTTCTGGACAGAGATTTCTCCCAGAATCACTGCAAGGAATATATAACCTGTATGTTGCAATAATGTAACTTTCATCTTTATAAGAAAAGTGGCTAAGGGTAAGGCCTCCAGAGCCAGACTTCCTAGGTTTGAATCCTGGCTCTGTCACTTGCTGGCTGTATTGCTTGGGCAAGTTGCTTCACTGCTCTGTGTAGGTTGCCAGATAAAATATAGGATGCCCAGTTAAAATTGAATTTCAGATAAATGACAAATGCCTTTTTAGTTTCAGTATGCTCCAAATTTGCATGGGACATATTAAATAAACAACTGAATATCTGAAATTCAAATTTAACTGGGCATCCTGTATTTTTACTTGCCGAACCTTGAAGCCTTACTCCGTTCCTTAGTCTCCTCATCTATACCCACCTCATAGGGTTGTTACAAGGATTAAATGAAATAGTGTTTGTAGAGTACAGAGAACAGTTCCTGAACATGATAAATGCTACATAAGATTTCCTTAAAACAAACAAATGCCATCTTGATTCAACATACATGAAGACTCTATTATTTCCATTTTTTCCCCAAGAAGAGGGGGGAAATTATTAAACATATGGTGAGTGTTAAGGAGACCCTGGGTTTAAAAAAAAGATTTGACCAAGGATGTTCTGGAACAGGTAGAAAAGATCTGGAGTTTACTGGTTCTTTGGTCCAAGGGTGAGAGAATACTCTGTGGGGCAGCAGGCCAAGTTGGGGATTGAGCATACAGGGCAAGGGAGAGGGGCAAAGGGACCCATGGTGGATGGTGTGGGACCTGAGGGGAAGCAGCTCATTTCACATCAGACATCAGAGAGTCCCACACAAATGAGCAGCAATGCAGGAACAGGGCTGCAAAGGACCGTGTCCATGATCATGAGGCAGGGAGAGGGAGAGGAAGGGCATTTGCAGGGAGAGAGAAGCCAGAACTATGATCCTATAGGAGAGGCAGACAGGGTGTTCTGAAGGGGCAAACTCCAAGCCTCAGAAAGCCTTGTGCAGAATTTCTAAGTTCTGCCCCCTTTAGGCAGGGCTCAGAATTTGGCTCAGCTTCCTCTGACGGGAAAGCACAATGAGAAGTATGGACATTATCTACACAAGCCACTGAGGAAGGTCCAGGTGACAGAAGCCTAAGGAGACCTAGAAGCCCCCAGAGGTGAGGGTTTCTTTTTTTTTTTTTAAGATTTTATTTTATTTATTTATTTGACAGAGAGAGAGACAGCCAGCAAGAGAGGGAACACAGCAAGGGGGGGGTGGGAGAGAAAGAAGCAGGCTCCCAGCGGAGGCGCCTGATGTGGGGGCTCGATCCCAGAACACCGGGATCACGCCCTGAGCCGAAGGCAGACGCTTAACGACTGAGCCACCCAGGCGCCCTGAGGTGAGGGTTTCTAATCTGGGTCCACACGTCCCCAAAGGGTCTGTGAACTTGGATGGGAAAAAAGTACAACTTTATTTTTACTCACCCCTAGATGAAATTGAATGTTTCCTTCAATTTAGAATATAGGCCACACATCTCAGTAGTATGAACCACACCTGTGATTTGTCACCAATAGAAATCAAACGTTTTTTTCACATCACATTACAGTTGTGGCAGATATCCTAAAGTATTGTTTCTTAATGCTCAACACCACTTAGAAATCATAGTAGTTATTGCTGCTAGTTCTTCTTATTTGAAGTATTAACAATAATGCAGAGATAATATTATATCGTGAGTTTGTTTTCTAAATATTTGGTAAGTATATTCAATATCACTGGTTTCCCTTGTAAACTTTTGCACTGTGTTTAATGCATTTTAAAACATTTTCCTGAGGAGAGATTTATAGTCTTCCCCAGGCTGCCAAAGAGTTCCATATCTCAAAACAAGGTTAGGAACTCCTGACTTAGGTCAACATCAGTTTTATGGGGAATGGCCCAAAATCTCAGGAGACCTCAAATTGATTTCCAGGGGTGTGAGTTCTTGGGTATGGCTTTTGTTTTGCTTCGTTCGTTTGTTTGTTTATGCTAATATCATAAAGGCATCTGCATTTTGAGCATACCTAAGAGGGAAAATCACTCTGTGGTGGGTGTGAGAGCTAGGGGTGAGGTCTCTATCTTGTATGGCTCTGTTAGTATGGGAGAAATGTCTGCACTGTGCATATTGCCCCCCCCAGAAGAGAATGAACGAGGGAGACTATTTTATTTTGCAGCTTACTTAGAAGTAAATTACACCATTATCCAGGAAACCCCCTTTCACCTCTAAGCATGGAGGGAAAAGGCACATCCCTCTCTTCCTCTATGTGTCACATGCCATCCTGTCAGCTTGTTTAGCTACAAATGGGACAGGCAGTTGAAGGGCCTTGGGGTAAAAAGTGGGTTTGAGATCAAAGTAAGTAACAGAGTCACACTGGCAGGGCTGCTGAAATAAAGAGAGGACTCTGACCAAGAAGTCTTCTTCAGCACCCTGGTTGCCCTGGGCAGCTCCTTCCCTCTCATCTCCCCAGGGTGGGTGAGCTCTGCAGACAGAAGAGCAGCTCAGAATACGCATGGGGTTGCTGCAGCCAGCCAGGAGAGGAAGGATGAGAGAAGATGACCAGGAGAGAAATGGCAGCAATGTAACTAGAACTCTTCTGCCTTTCGGGCCAGTGGAATTGGGTGGAGAAGGACAGAGGTGGATATAAATGAGGGAGCTTTCAAAGCCCTCTGCTAAACCCACTGCTGATCAGACACCCATGCCACACAGAAACTGCATTCAATCCCAAGCGACACAGTTACAAAAACATTAAAACTCCACGAGTCGGGGAGTTAAGATTCCCGAACTAGAAGGCTGTCCGAAGCTCCGTTGCATTTGTGGCTAGGGCAAGAATTTCAACAAAGGTGCAGCTTGTGAACTACAGTCTGGGCCTGAACCGGCCAGCTGCTTCCTCTGGCTTACCTGCTTCCTGACCACCATCGGCACCGAGGCTGTGAGCATGTATTAAGAGCGGAGCATGTTCGGAGCCCCTGGGTGGCTCAGGTGGTTAAGCATCCAACTCTTGATTTCGGCTCAGGTCATGAGCTCAGGGTCGTGAGATGAAGGCCCATGTTGGACTCTGCACTGGGCATGCAGCCTGCTTAAGATTCTCCTTCTCCCTCCCTCTGCCCCTCCCCTCCTCTCTCTCCCTCTCTTAAAAAAAAAAAAAGAGTGGAGTATGTTCATTGGAAAAAATCTTTTCTTCAGTGGTGTTACGGGTTGAACGGTGTCCCTCTGAAAGACACGTGGAAGCCCTAACCCTCACTACCTCAGAAAGTGACCTGATTGGGAGATTCATTGCAGATATAATTGGCGAAGGTAAGAGGAGGCCATACTGCAGCAGGGTGGACTCGAATCCAATATGACTGGGGTCCGTACAAGAAGAGGAAAATGGGGGCATAGGCAGAGGGAAGGCAGCCATATGAAGATGGAGGCAGAAGTTGGAGTTATGTTGCCACAAGCCGGGAAACACATGGGGCTCCGAGAACCAGAAAGAGGCAAGGAAAGACCCCCCCCAAGCCACCCAGTGTGTGGTACTTCGTGACTGCAGCCCAAGCCAACGAGTACAACTGGCTTTAACCTTTTCCTTGGCTTACTTGCCTCCCGCCTCCATTTCCAGTGACGCCTGAACCATCAGAGGTACAGAGGCAACAGAAGAATCCCAGAGAGCAAGCCTGACCTATAAAAGCATGAGCAGCACGAGAGGGGAAAATATAATGTCCACTTTCCTGGGGCCAAATTTAGCCAAAACAAGACCAATGTGTCTTTCTGGTAAAATTCCCCAATGGCTGAAGCCACACCCCTGCAGGTCACACTGACTGCACAATCAGAACCAAGGGTTCCACGAGGCCAATCTCTCCTTCTGTCCCCCATAGGCCCTGACTAAGCCAGCTCAGCATTTTAAGGGAGGGCTCGATCCTGTAGGGCTTAGCAGCCCAGAAGTGCATCTGAGGCCCAGAAGCCAGAGGGGGAAAGGGAACCAGGCCAGAAGCTGGGGTCCAGGGCTCCTGTTTTCTCTCATGTTGCCCACAGGGCCACTGTCGTGTAGAGGAATGATTAAAACTAAGATTGTTGTACTTGGGGGGTTAAATACTACAATTTTTTAAACAAACCAACTGGACCTCATAATTGTGTGGCAAAGACTGCAAAATGTAAAGTGGGGAGTCTTGGCTCAAATGAAAGGCTCTCTCCGAATAACAATTTATTTTAATTTGAGATTTCTCATACTGTCCATATGGTGGGTCTTCATGGGAAAGCAACTGTCTCACAGTTGATGGGGACATCTGAAGCACGCTTTTTTGGCATTCAGGGGGATTTTTTTTTTCCATTTAAATCAGTGCCTTGGTTGAAGGGAGTTTGAAAACATTTCCCTAATGTTTCCAGCTTTTTCACTCCTGGAAATTTATCATCAACCCTTGGAAGATACAAACGGAAACCCACTTCCCAACCAAATTACTGCTCTTTCAGACCAACACTAGTTTGTAATTGTGGAGTTCTATGGGCATTCCTTTGAAAATGGAAAATCCTATTTGCATGCATTTTTTAAAAAAAACAACAGCCCAGAAAGCATGTGGAGAATGTTATGACCTGACGTAGGAGAGTCTTGCCAAGTATCCCAGGCTCGTGTTGTGGAGTGACTCCTAGAATAATCGACAACCCATTTCTGGGAGAGACACAAGATTTTCTGTCAGCTCCAGGTAGGACTCTGCTGCCCCCAGAGATATGGTGATAGTTTTTTACTCTTGCAGGGATTTCCAAGCACACGTAGGTTCCAGGGCTGTGATATGAGAAAGGGGGCTTGTTTGTTATCTCTTTTCAACTTTTTCCTCTGAGGAGCCTCATTAGCTGCTTTTCTCAGGGAGAGAAAGAAGAGCTGGCAGAATCTCAACTTCACGCAGCTCTCCCTGTAGAGCTCTACGAGAAGGGGAGCTGGGTGAGGGATCAGGAAGTCACGAAGCGTACTGATAAAGCCACATCTTTCTACAGAAACCTCACCATGCAAATGTCACAACCTCAGAGAAACCTCCTCTGACTGAACCCTCAAAACTAGCATCCCCGCCATCCTCAGTCTCCTAAACCCGCTTTGCAAGTTCTCCACAGCACGGCACACATCTCTTCCCAGCTCCATGTTCAGTGACCTTGTGCATGTAGTTTCAAATCATCTGTGGTCAGAGTATTTACACCATGGAAAGTGGCAAACGCTATGTATCTGGGCTCCCCCCACCCCCAAAGCCAGCTATTAACCCCTTCCCTAGCACAGCACTGCTTCTCACTATCCGGTATTACATTCCATATGTGGTTTTTACAGTGTACACGCTCTATGAATGTGTGTTTATGTACAGCATGCATAGATAATACACTACCTTGTATCATTAGTTTCTTGATGATCTATCCTTCTCTCTACCAGAATGTCAGCCCCCAGAGCCCCGGTTTGGTTTGTTGCTACTTCACCATACCTAGAAGAGCACCCATACCTAGAAGATACTCCACAAGTATTTGTTGAGTGGATGAAGGATGACTGAAATCTTCAGAGACTCCCTTTACCTAATCTAGCAGTAACTCCTCTGTGGTCTTTCTTCCAAATCCCCCTCCATTTTGCTTCCACCCTTTCCCCCATGTCTTCCTGACTTTTACCACCATCTTTGTCATCACCCTCACACAAGCTGAAAAAAATCCACCAACTTTATTTACTATGATTCCTGATTTTTTTTCTTTAAGCAGCTCCTCTGGACATCTCAGAGACATTCTTAGAAACTTCTCCCTTTCACATCTTCCCCAGAAAAGCATTTCCTGTGTGTTTAGCCAAGGTTAGGTAATTACAAGGTGCCCAGAACAAGTATATTTATTAAAGACCTTCTCTTCTTATGAGTCACTTATAATCTAGTTGAATGGTTAAGACTAGTGTTGGCTTGAAAAACTGTGAGCAAGTAAGACAATTATTCAATTAACTGCTAAACTGGGGGAGTAGAAACCATAAACTCTCACAGCAAGGAGAGCTGGTGGAGTTCAGGAACACATCAGAGAGAGAAGCAGTGGGCTTTGAGCTGGTCCTGAGTGATAAGTGGGGTTTAACCAGATCAGGGTTTCTCAACCTTGGTACTTGTGACATTTGGGGCTGGATCCTTCTTTGTCGTGGGGACTGTCCTGCGCACTGTGGGATGCTCAGCAACAGCCCGGGCCTCCACTTACTAGAGGCTAGAACTCTACAACTCCCTAGTTGTCACAACCAAAATGTCCCCAGGCATTGCCAAATGTCCCCTAGGGGGCAAAATCACCTGCAGTTTGGAACCAATGAGCTAGATGGAAAGGAAAGAGAACATCAGAACTTAGAGCAATGAGAATGGACTTGCTCACTTAACTCAGAATCCTGACTCCATTCACAAATTCACCCAGTCACAAACCTGACTTCTTTTGGCATGTTAATCAACTTTGTATGCACACTTTATACATGTTCTCTTAAACCTATATGCTGCATCAAATTTGGATTGAACTACTGATGTGGTTTCCAAAAGTCTTTGTTGTGGAACCCTTTGTTCCAAAAAAATCTTAGCCAGAAGCAAAAACAAATACTAAGGACATAAGCAGCATGGTTTTTATTGACACTTGAATCAAGAACTATCCCCTCCCCACAAGCACCCCAGCCCTGTCCAATGCCCAATAGCACAACAATTCCCCGGGGTGTTTCACTACACCAGGAACATGCTGACGGCAAAGGTGACATGGAACCTTACAATAATAGCTATAATTTTGTGATATAAACAAAGGAGCAAAGGATTAGAAGTTACAAAATCTGAGACTTCTTACTAACTGGAACTTTTTGCTAAATGATGTCATTTGACCTCTCTGAACTTGTGATTCTTCATTTTAATCTCTAAGGCCCCTTTCAACTTCAAAATGTTATGAATACATAAGCACAACTGTGTCATATAACCCGTGAGCCCAGAATAATGATGTTGACCGGCACAGAGAAGCTGATTATTTATAACGTCCCCCAAATTCCCTTTTAGAGTCAAGGGGGAATGAGGAAGCGAACCTGACCTCTAAAATCTTCTATGGGGGCACCTGGGTGGCACAGCGGTTAAGCGTCTGCCTTCGGCTCAGGGCATGATCCCGGCGTTACGGGATCGAGCCCCACATCAGGCTCCTCCGCTATGAGCCTGCTTCTTCCTCTCCCACTCCCCCCTGCTTGTGTTCCCTCTCTCACTGGCTGTCTCTATCTCTGTTGAATAAATAAATAAAATCTTTAAAAAATAAAAAAATTAAAAAAAATTAAAAAAAATCTTCTATGAATAGCACTTCGACCCCTGCTTGATTTATTCATGCTTGAAATTCACTAGTGCTCAGTCTGGCTGGCCTTTATTCAAAAGATCATGCTAAATGGGGTCACAAATGGAGGTGTGAATGGATATTTTTAAAAATTAAGAATGAAAGTGACAAATCTGGGACACTTGCAGCCAAATCCGTAAAGTTTAGAATGAAACTTTAAAAAATGACGTGCAATAGCTTCTGTTATGGACAAGCATGTGCTCAGAATGAAAGTCTAAACACTGCAATAACCAGACACATCTAAGTTCTAGAGCTTGGGATCATCTCTTTCTGACCTCACTGATATCACTAGCCTGCTCTTAGAACTAGAGAGTCTCACACAAAGAGCAGATAGAATGTTCCCCTCCCCCACCCTGGAATGGCTTTTTGGCTTTCCTGTGGCTTTCCTGAATGCTGGGTAGGAAAATGGTGGGAATTGGTGCCTTTTCTTTCTGTTTTTGCTCCTCCTTTGTAAAAGAAGAATCGAAACCTCCCTGCAACCATCCAATACCGCAGACAAATAGCACAAAACCGCAGCTACTAAACAATGATGCCGAAATCCACAGCTATGTTTCTATCAAAATATGATACTGTGTTTACAGATTCCCGATCTGGAAGAGTCATTCTGCTCTTCAATTTCAAACGTAAATGAGATGTTATGTTAGTCACAGATAAATGATGATTTTTAATTGGAATGGAAAAATGTTTTTCAAATATCCAGTACCCGATTCTTAGTGAGAATGACAGACACATGAACTATTTTGGTGGTTGAAAAACCCATACCAGTGTGTGTGTGTGTGTGTGTGTGTGTGTGTGTGTGTGTGTGTCTTGGCGGAGACTTCTCTGGTCAGTGAAGACAATTCAAGGTTATCCACAGCTATTCAGTATTAATAACTGGCAGGGGAATGAAAGGTTTGCTTTATGGAGTTGCTCTTTCCAGGAACAATTTCTCCTTGTACTAGGAACTGCTGAAACTAAGGATATTACTGCTAATTCCTTACATTTTTATTTATTTGTTTTGAATAAATAGTGTGGACATAGTGAAAATAATTCAAACAATGCAATTTACATAGAGTGAAAATTAAGTCAACCTTCCAGCTTAGTCTCTTAGTCCCTCTGGAACCAGTTCCTTAGTCTAGAGGGATTTATCCCATGTTGTAACACACATGCACATTGATATACACACAGGTATATGTCAGAGACATATGTTGCTTTAGGTATGTTATTTTATATATATACACGTACATATATACATATAAAAGCTCCCTTTATATAAGTAGGAACATATCCACACTCCCTGCCCATTTCCCCTCTCTACTTAATAATATGTGATGGATTAAAGATGCTTGCAAATTCTTTGCCATTCTTCCCATTGAGAGTTGGAGGTTTTTCCCCTCTCCCTTTGAATCTGGGCCTGCATGTGACTTGCTGCAACCAATAAAATGTGGCAGAAGTGACTGTAACTTTCAAGGCTGGATCTTAGGAGCTTTGCAGCTTTTACCTTCACACATTTGGAACACTCCCTTTTGGAACCCAGATGCCATGTTAAAAGAATCCCACATCGTATAAAAAGGGTATCTGAGGTGCTCTGGACAATAATCCCAACCAGTAGCAATACTAACTATGCAAGCAAGTCATTTTGGATGTTCCAGTCCCAGCTGAGCCCTCGGATGACTGCAGCCCCAGCTGATACTACACCAAGCAGAAGAATAGCCCAGCTGAACCCAGTCAACACTCAGAATCAAGAGAAATAATGAATGGTGGTTGTTTTAAGCCACTAAGTTTTGGGATAATTATTCCATTTCAGTAGAGTATATAAATCTAAACATATAAAGTAGATTTATGTAAATATATAGCTATATAAATATAGAAAAATATATAAACTGTATAGCTAACATATATTCATATGCTTATGATGATATGAATATATGTTAAGGATATGATCCATATCCTTATATCTGACAAGGATGGTTCTAAGTGCCTTCTGTATGTTGGCTCATTTAATTTCCACTAACCCTAAATTTTTTTAAAAGATTTTATTTTCAAGTAATCTCTACACCCAACATGGGGCTCAAACCCACAACCCGGAGATCAAGAGTCACAAACTCAAAAAACAAAACAAAAAAACCCAAAGAGGAGTCACATGCTCCACCGACTGGGCCACCCAGGCGCCCTCCCCCAAACATTTTTTATAGAGGTATACCATCCCCATTTTACAGATAAAGAACACGATTACAGAGAAATTACATGACTTGCTCACTACCACAAGTGAGTAACCAGCACTACTGGGATTTGAACTCAGGTCCTTCACTTCAGATATGTTGATATTAAGCACTCTCCTAGAACACCTCAGTGGCTACTTTACTTAACTACTCCTCAATTGATGGACATTTCAGTCATATTTAATCTCTAGCTTGTGAAAATAAGGTTACCATGTCTCCCTTTGTACTTTTATGCATGTGTGCAAGAAGAAACCATTCTTTTTTTTTACTAGTGTAATTATTATTTTTATTTATTGAGGTATAATTGACACACAATATTATATTGGTTTCAGGTGTACAACACAGTGACCTGACATTCGTATTCATTGTGAAGTGGTCACCACGGTAAGTCTAGTTACCATGTGTCACCGTGCAAAGTTAATAAAATACTATTGACTATATTTCCCATGTGGTAAGGTTATAGCCCCATCACTTCTTTATTTTATAGCTGGAAGTCTGTACTTCTTTACTCCCCTTCACCCACTTTACCCCCACTGCCACCACCCTCCAATCTGGCAACCACCGATCTATTCTCTGTAAGTCTGGGTTTGGTTTTGTCTCATTTTCTAGATTCCACATATAAGTAAAATCATTTATGCATGTGTGAAAAAGAAACCATTCTTAATCAACTGGGAGGACGACTAGAGTTTATTTTGCTGCATAAGTAAGTGTCAGAAGAAATCTGCTGGGCACAGAATGTCAGGTGCACCCACTCCAGTCAGAACAGAGCTCCAGCCCATCTGGCCCTTGGCAGTTGGTGCCAGAAACCTTATCAGGAAACATGAGGACCTGGAGACCCCAGAGAGAATATTTATCTTGTTTTCATGTGGGCCCCAAATGGAGCAAGTAATAAACTAACTTTCTTCAGAGTATGCTGTTCCACAATGTGTACTTTCATAGGAATTCTCAGACACCTGCAAAGGGTATTTGGAAAGTAACCTAGGACCTGTGGCGCATAGAGTAAATGTGCTGCCACAATCACTGCCAGGTCTGAGGAACCAGTGAGCATGTGTATTAGACACACGTGTACATTCCACAGCTGTATATCTCCTTGGACTTCACTCCAATAGTAAGCACATTTGGAAAGGGGGTGGACAGACATAACCTCTTTTCACAACTGTTCGGATGTCTCTACTACCTCTGACGTTACACTTCTAGCTCTGCAAAGCTGGAGACTGAATGGAAGTCACCCGCTGCCACATCAGCAGCCTCTGGGCCGCATCTTCGGAGCTGCCAGGAGGGCCACAGGACCACCCCCTGCTAGCCATGGGGAAGAGACTAGTAAACAAAGGTTTTGGTGTTTGAAAGTTAATGAAATCTGCTTTGATTCATTAAAATGTGAAAATGAATCAATACCCTATAGCTCAAAATGATCATGAGATAGTTGCTTAATTATCATATTTAAAAGATATTCACTTAAGAGCCCCTCTTCTGCTCCTGCATATGGATTCCTTCCCTAGGAACTCAAAGCCTTGGGAATAAAACATGGTACTATAGCTTGCTTCTGTCTTCAGAACAGCTCAAGGGGCTTGAGAGTACTTTGTTCAATGCCTTCACTGCACAGAGAAATAAAGTGAGTTCCAGAGAGGAGTGATTTGCTGAAGGCACTCATGGTTGACACATTGGTCAGCTATTACCAAAATAATGTGTGCAACAAACTACCGCAAACCTCAGTGCCTTAAAACATTCACTCTTCTCTGGCTAGGGATTGACTGATTCAGGCTACACTAGGTCCCAAGCTGCAGGATGAATTCAGGTCTTCTCCGTGTGTCTCTCATCCCTTGGACCAGCAGGCTAGCCAGACTTTGTTCTTCTAATGGACAATGTAAGGCACACAGGAGAATAAGCCTAATGATGTAAGCAAACTTCAAGCCTCTGCTTGCAATATACTTGCGAATGGCTCACTACCCAAAGCCAGTCATGAGGCCAAGTCCAACAGTGACGGGAAGGGATATATGCTCTGCTTCTAGTGAAGAATTACAAAGACACATGGATACATGGAAGAGTGAAAAATTAGAACTATGAAGAGCAAGAATTAGAACCAGGGCCCTTGATTCCCTGCTCATTTCCACCATTTGTTTGCAAACATTTTTTGTTTATCTGTCTTAGGAGCTGTTTTTTCAAGCTCATGAAGGGTTTGTAAAGTTCCAAAAGGAAGTGAAGGCAGGCAGCAAGGAAAAGAGATTGTAGTGATGGTGGCAGTGGTAGTGGTGATGCCTGGGAGGACCAGCGAAGGTGTCCAATATCTACTCCCTTGTGCGGGGCACATTCTTCACTTGACCCTGTAAGGTGAAGCCAGTGTAGCTGCTGGTCAGATCTTTCTCCATCTTTTCATATGCAGGGTCCGTGGCAAGTGGCCAACTGTGTATCATTTCTAGAGGTAGTTCAGTACTGTGCACAGCTAACTGAGGTCCTTAACACTGAGCGTATAATCTGTGCAGACAATATGGGCTCCAGAACCAGACAGAGCTGAGTGGGAACCTCAGAGCCACAGAGCCTAGCTGCATGACCCAGGGCAAATCACTCGGTCTCTCTGAGCCTCAGGTTCCTTTCGTACATCATCTTCTGGGCTCTTTCCTCTTCTAGCTTGACATAGACAAGCTCAGTGACTTCAAAAGTCATTCTAAGGAGACATAAGGAGGCTTGCATTCTGGAAACCCTGCTTGGAATACCCAATTTTTGCTTTGCATGTGCAAGTATTCTATTATATGTGAGCTGTAATGCCCATTTGACTTCGCTTGTTACAATAGCCAGCATTACCTTTAACTAACGCACTCATTCTTTGCCGTTGTGCTGATGAGGAACCCGTGGCTTAAAGAGATTAAGTTCCCTTCCCACCATCACACAGCTATTAAGTGGTAGCTCTCAGTTATGCATCTAGTCTGACTCCAGAGCCTCTGATCTTAAACACCGCACTGCTCTGATGCTCGTTAATAACAGTGTCAGTCTGACAGGGTGGTTGCATGGATTAAATGAACTAATGTTCCTCGAGTCCCTGGCACAAAGCCTACCATATAAAAGCAACCAGTAAATACAAGCTACACATGTAACGTGATGTTGCCCTGTAATATGTAATATAATATGCTGGCCCCTGAGGTCCGGAATAGGGGGGAGAAGGACGTAGCCTCTGAAAAACTTCTGACGACTATTTGGTGTTGAGAGTACTTTAGATGACACCAACAGCCCTAAGAAGTTTGCCAAGTGCTTCTTTCTCATACATGATTTCATCTTCACAGCCAACCTGTGAGGTGTGGTGGGTATGTCATGTTGCCCCAAACCATTAATGCAGATTAGGCATCGGTTAGGGTAAGAACCTGGATTAGGACCAGTGTCTCCCATTTCTCACTCACAGTTTCTTAGTCCTAAAAGGACTTGAAACAGGAACCAGGCCGGGGGAGCCAAGGCCTAGATCCACCTGTCTGATAGAAATATTATGCAAGCCACAAATGTAATTGTAGATCTCCTAGTGCTTTTTAAAAAGCGGGGAGTAACTAAGTGAAATTAGTTATAACAATACACTTCAGGGGTGCTGCCTGGGTGGTGCAGTCAGTTAAGTGTCCAAGCTTGGTTTCGACTCAGGTAGTGATCTCAGGGTAGTGAGATCGAGCCCCATGTGAGGCTCCACATTCAGTGCGGAGTCTGCTTAAGACTCTCTCTCCCTCTGCCCCTCTCTCCCTAAAAATAAATAAATAAATACTGAAGGAAAAAAAAAAACAAACACTACACTTTATTCGGGGTGCCTGGCTGGCTCAGTCAGTGGAGCACGCGACTCTTGATCTTGGGATCATGAGTTCGAGCCCCACGTTGAGCATAGAGATTACTTAAAAGCAAACGAAGAAAAAACAATATACTTTATTCAACCTAAAATATTTCAATTTCAACATGTAATTAATATGAAGATATTAATGAGACCTTTTACTTTTTTTATGAAGTCTTCAAATCTGAGTGTGTATTTAACACTTACAGCACATCTCAATTTAGACTGGCCACATTTCAAGTCCTCAGTAAGCTACGGTGGCTAGTGCCACAGGTCTAGAACCAATTCCTTCCCTGAAGTTGTCTTAGGGTAAAGCCCTAGAAAGCCTCCCATGGAAAATTGCAAAACTTAGTCTTTACTCATCAAAAGTCTAATTATATGCCTTTAAATAGGAAATACTGTCTGAAACAGAGCAGTTTGTTTTAGAAGATTATAGACTTGTTCAAGTTTCAAAATCAGAAATATATTCAGCATTAAGGAACTTCATGTACAGGGTGGTCTCCCTATGGAACAAGACTATTTGCAGAACTCACAATGGAGAATGATGGCAGGGCGGGATGACCTGCATTAATACCAGCTTAGGTGATTTTAATTAATAACACAGATGAGAGAAGCACAGAAATGTGCTAGAAGCCGAACCATATAGGGCTTTTACTCTTTTTAAAAACCAATTAATTAGTTTATTTATTAGAGAGAGAGAGAGAGGGAAGGCATGAGCAGGGGGAGAGGCAGAGGGAGAGGGAGAAAGACTGAGGTCCCAGGACCTGGGATCATGGCCTGAGCCGAAGGCAGACGCTTAACTAACTGAGCCACTCAAGCGCCCCTAGGGCTTTTACTCTCTAATTATTTAGTGTTTTTTCATGTTCTATCTACCCACTTTTTCTTAGCACTTTTGGGAGCACACAATTACACCCAACTTTCCTACATGCCAATAATGGCAAGCAGCGATCAGTGTTTTTTGGATTCAGCAAGGCACCTTAGGTGGGGTACCATTATGGGGCTCTGCTTCTCACATTTTCATTTTAAGTATTTGCTAGAATTGGTAACTAAAACCGTCCTGGTTTACTGTGTTTATATGCGTATCAAGAAAACAAAAGACCCAGTTTCAAAGTCCTTTTTGGCTACCTGACTTAAAATGGTTTTTATCAGAGTCATAGCACTAAATTCTCTCAAAGCCTGACCTGGTGATCTTAGAATTTGTTTTTACCACCATATGTCATTTATCCAGCATTTTTGAAGATGAAGTTTTCCATACATACGAATTATCCAGATAAGTGAAGTATGCCAATAAATTCCAGCTTATAAAAGCATTTTTGAGGGAAGTCTTTCTAAAATATGGCCTGCACCCCCCTCCCCTCCACACACACGTTCTCAAACAGACTATTAAGAACATATTTCACTCTTACTTCATGACTTAGGGTCACTGTTTACATCTATTGGGGCATGCACATTTAAAAACTACTGAATCGTATGGTGTTCTTAGCATGTATAATTATTTTAGTATGATAAGATTTGATTGTACATAAGCATTTTGAAAACATTTTAATGCCTCCAGTCACCTCATGACATAGGTGTATCCCATTTTACAGACAAGTACACTGAGCCTTAGAGAAATGAAAAGACTTGTCCATCAAGTCTCTGGGTATCAGATTTCTACATAGCTCTAGATAAAGATGTATTGACTTGGGTACTTCTTTCTTTTTTCCTTCCCATAGCTTAGACTTCTGCTTTTTGCTAATTCATATATATTATCACTCCCGAGCTCCTGATTTATTTTGTACCTAACTATCTGAGAGAAGGTTTGAGGATCTGTCCTCCTCTTCTAGAATCCTGTGACAGCTTTTTGCCACTTGGAACATTTTCACACACTCTAAGGTTTGGAGATCTGTTCTAGACAACTGAGGTGTGAAATGTCTAATCACTGGCAGGAAACTCTAAACTTTCTCTCCTCTCAGAAGATTCCTGTGGCCTGAACGGCATATTCCAAGTAAAAATCTTGACCAGAGAGAGGGAAATACCTGACAAAGTGGCAAATAAATGTGTGCAGAGCTGGTGGGGTCTGTACCCCACATTTAATGAGTCAGCTACCCACAGTGCCATGACAAACCCGCCAGAGACAAGTCCTACTGCCTGTTGGCCACTGAGCCACAGAATGAATTACGCCAAGAGTAACCGTGGGCTGGAGTAAGCATCAAACTCACATCTGTAAGTGCCAAATTTCCCTAGCTGGGCACTACTGATCGGAGGAATAAGGAAGAAGGCGGCCCATTGGAGCATTGCATTTCAGCACATCTAAGATGCCAATGATTGTAAGATACACTGTTTCATGTACCACTGAGAAATAAAAACACTCTCAACTATGCTATGACACAATACTTCCTGAGCACTTACAATTTGTATTTTATGTTTATTGAATGGCCCATTTTGACTTAATTAATGCGGATGTTTTTTAATGTACTATTCTAGAACATACAGTAAAAGGTCAGAGCCTGAGGCCTCTGAATCAATTTTCAATTCCACGGAGCATCGTCCTCTGTGTCATGACAAGAATTGTTGACACAGCCCAGCATAAAAGCGTGCTCCAAATCTCTGGGTTTTTCTTCCACACTCCTGATGCTCATTCTACATGTTTAGACGCTTGTGTGCTTTCTAGATTTTTACTTGGCAGAAGCATAGAAGGCTTTCAGTCCAAGTTTGTGTGCAGGCAGACAGTGCCCGCTACTTGGCTGACAACAATGATGGGCACCATTGACTAGATTTATCTGGATTTCAGAGATGCTAAAATGTGAAGAAAGTATCTCCTAGAACTGATGAATTCAGTAAGTCTGCACTATGTAGATCTCTATAGGCTTGCTGTCAAAATCTCATTGGAGGAATTAGAGGGGGGGTTTCTTGCCTTAAAAATAGCAAGTAGGCATAACTGGACATGTCCTCATGAGGTCTATGTAGTTTTTTATTTTGTTCTTACCTCATTGAAAGCATGTGGACACAAGCATGAAAAACATGCTTTCTCTTGAGAGCAATGAGAAATGTGGTTAAAACTTAGCAGTTTTCCCCTAAATTGTTAAGTAATACCCTCAGCCTATGATACACAGGTGACCCTTGAACAACACAGGTTTCAATTGCATAGGTCAACTTACACATGGATTTTTTTGGATAAATACGGGCCACTACTGTAAATGCATTTTCTCTTCCTTATGATTTTCTTAATAACATTTTCTTTTCTCTAGCTGACTTTCCTGTGAGAACACAGTCTATAATACATATTACATACAAAATATGTGTTCTGTCAACTGTTTATGTTATAGGCAAAGTTTCTGGTCAACAGTAGGTTATCAGTACTTAAGTTTTTGGGTATTCAAAAGTTGTATGTTGATGTTAACACCGCACACCCTTACCCCTGTGTTGTTAAAGGGTCAACTCTGTATCACACAACATTTCAGTCTAATTTTACTCTGGTCAATAAATATTGCTCTCCCATTTTGCAGGATTCAGCAACACTCTCCCCATTTCCAAGGTATGGTGAAAGAAGAAATTGATATTTTTAAATAGCCTGTTTTAAAAAAAATTGACTACGCATTTTTGCAAAATGCTTTTTAAGAACCCAAAATTTGAGATCTTGACATAAGGTTATGGTCATAATGAAAGGTTCAGAGGCGAAGGCTCTAAACACATAGGAAAATTTTTTTCAATTGAAATTCCATAAAAATGTAGGTGACTTACCCTGTCACTGTGTGCCTGACATCCAGCCTTAGCTAAGAACAAACTATTTTCAAGTCTCAGGAGTCAGGCACCCAATAAATCTCAAATTTAATTTTGATTTGTCATTAAACTTTAAAATTATCAGGTTTCTCTCATGGACATACATGCTCCATCTTCTGGAAGGAAGAAATCAGAAGCCTGAGATGGGTAAGAGAGGGCACAAGGAAACGAAAGGATCAAATGGAAACCAAGGATGTTCTCCCTTCCAACTAAAAACAGGAGCCTATGTTAGTGGGCTGTCAAATCGAGCAGCTGATTTAAAGGGATACAAAACACTCTAACGCAAACTCAGAACAGATTTTCCCAGAGCACACATGGTTAATCTTCACCTACGGATGGAAACTGGGGCAAGGGAGACACAGGCAGCTGCCTGGTCTTTGAAGTGCTGCGGAGGCCAGTCTATAACAGTCAGAGGCAAACACCACTTCCTTCAGGTGCCGATTGGAGTTTATTAGCTGTGATTTTTATGAGATACTGAAAGAAGTTGAAATACTGCTGTGTAGCCACAGAAATGCGGAGTGTGGGAGCCAAGAGTCATTACCAGTTGTTGAGAAGTTGACAATGGGGGCTTCCTGAAAGATTCTTGCAGTCTGTGTAGAGCAGTAACACAGAAGCCATTTTGCCTCCTGAAACAGGAAAGCTTTGCTTTTATAACTCATGAATTATTTTTCGAGATATTGCACCTTATCCCACCCTAGCAAGTCTACAGCTCCCAAAATAACTTCAGAACCTCTTGGCGAGAAGGTGACATCTAAAGAGGTTAGCTCTCTAGGGGCACATTTTGTGCCCACTGTGGAAAGAAGGGAGCGGGAGTTTCATGACAAACAAGTTTAATTTAAAAAAAATTAGCTTAATTTTGTCTCATAAGCCTTGTACTGAATTCCTAACAAGGTAGAAACCATTTACGGTCTTGGAAGGTTTAGAGCACGTAGACTGATTTTTCATCTATTGCCTTTTCTCAGCAAGGGCGTTCACGTTACAGGTGACATGACAAAGCAGGTCTCTGGCTAGCGCTGTCAGGCAGTATCAGGAATGGCCCAAGCATAGCGCACAATGATTGTATTATGCCCACTGTCTCTAACACAAACCTTGAATTCACTTTCTCAGGAAAGAAGGCACGGCCTCTGGAGGAAAACAGATCCAGATTTGAATGTTGTCTCCACTTGATACTGGCTAAAATTTTATGAAGATTTTCATATGTTATAGGGCCATATCAGTCAGCCATTGCTACATAACAAACCACACAAAAACTCAAGGGTTTAAGATGACAAGAATTTGTTATCACTCAGGCATCTACAGACTGACTGAGATTCACCTTATCTAGGTGGGCCTGCTTTGGGCTGGGGAGGTCTGCTTCTCACAGCAGGTCTATGAGTTGCCTGAGGTGGCTCTGTTCCATGTGTCCAGCACCCCCCTTTAACCATCTGGCTGGCCAAGGTGCATTTTCCCCAGCTCAGTGGGAGGGGGGCAAGAGAAAAAGTGGAAACCTGTGAGGCCTCATAAGGCCAAGGCTCAGAACTGATTCACACCACTTCTGCTGACAGTCCACTGGCCAAAGCAAGTCCCATGGCTAAGCCCAAAATTAAGGGGCCTTTAGAAGAACCACAAAGTCACACAACAAAAGACGTAGATACAAAGGGAAGGTAAAACACTGGGACCAAGATAGGAATCTACTCTAAAGGCCAACCCTCTACTTATTGGTCTTCTTTTTCAAAATAATCATGGCTATTTATACTCATTTATATTTCACATAAAATTAAAAATAATTAAATTATCAGTACTGTCCAATGCAAACTTTGATTGGGATTGTGTTAAAGTTATCAATTAATTTGGGTAGAACTAACATTTTTAGAATATTAAGTTTTCCCATCCAAGAACATAGTATGTCTATGTAATTCAGTCAGGTCTTATCTTATGTCCCACGGTAGAAGTTGTCTATTATTTCAAATCAGTTCTCTACACTTATGCATAAGAATATTTCCAGGCGTTGACCAGGGTGACCTTAAGCTCCTTTCTGGCCACAGAGTGTTAGGTTCTGGCCACTGGTGTTTTAGTATTACCAACACAAAGTATTTAAAACTCATTCCCTCTCATGACCATTCTAGATGATGAACTTCAGGTCTATTCTCTTAGAAATATACACAAACAAATAAGCTTTTCTTTATTCAACTGACAATTACCCATTTAAGAAGAACCAAATATCATCCATTTGAAAAACAAAGAAAATATGAAAACATAATTTGATTTTAATATCTTATTTGAAGAGCATTTTGGAGTTTACAAAGACTTTCCATATGGCATCTAATTTGGTCCTCATTACAACCCTGTAAAGGAAGCAGAATGGATAAACACTACCGTGATTTTTCAAGCAAAGGCAGCGAGACCCAGAGAAATTAAATGACCTGCCTAGGGTCTCAAGGCCAATGATAAAGAATTCAGCTTTGGCTTACAGTCCTCTACTCTCGCTTCCTTTTCTCCCAGTCTTCATCGAATTCCTCTTTGCCCTTTATCCTTGACACTCAACCCTCCCACTCTGACGGCCTCTCCAAATCTAGAACAGAATGAACCCCTACAGCAGACCCAAATTTTCAGTGTACAAGTAGAATTTTGTGGCTCTCGAACAATTCTTGCTCCATGTTTGAAAAGGAGGCAATGGGTTTGGGAGGAAATAACTCAGACTTTGGAGCTAGAAAGATCTGTTTTCAACTCCCCAGTCCATCCACTACTGAGTAGCTTTGAAGCCTTGAGCAAGTTGCATAAGCATTTGAACCTCAGTTTTTTCATTTTTAAAATGGGATTAAAATACTTACTTTGCAAAAATATGGTAAGAAATAGAGCTTATGTAAATCAAGTACCCAACATGCAGGAGGCAGTCAGCAATTGCTGAAAATGTGGCACAGTAATTGGATCCAAATACACACGGGTATCACTCAGGAATTTCAGCAGCAGGTTTTTTTTCCCTTTAACAAGAGATTTACACCTTATAAGCCCTAATAAAAGAAACCTGGACTCTTTCAGATAGTGTGGAAAGGAAAATGGATTTGCAATAAAGTATATCAACCAGGACTCTACCAAAAGTTTGCTACCTTTTCCAAGTTCAGTTGACTCGGGTCCAAAATCTCCACATAAAATATTCACATTCATATTACAGATGTTATCATGTAATGACAAAATGGTCTTACAATTTTCTCAAATAGTTGAATGTCTTAGATAATGTGATTTTTTCCATAGAGACTAACAGAGCACATGGGGACTATCATGCCACCATAAGTGGAGGTTTGCTTAGAAGCAGTCAAGGGGGGTTCATTGCAATTTGCCTCGAGCCACCTAGAAAGTATGCCACTGCAAAACCTGTTTCATCATGCACGTACCCCTCCCCATCCCATCTCCACCCCACCTTCTTCTCTGTTAACTGGCTGCCAAGCAGATAAAACATTCACAGCAATGATGAGTTTCTGGTTGTCACAGGTGGCCAGACATTTAGGCATCACACTGGCATTGCTTATATCTAAATCAGCATTGTCCAAAAAAATATAATGTGAGCCACATAGACAACTTAGAATTTTCTAGTTAACCACATTGTAAGAAGGTTAAAAAAGAATAGGTAAAAAAATAATCTTAATAATGTAACTTATTAAGGCAATATATCTAAAATATCATTTCAACACGAAATCAATACTTAGGAGTTACTAATGAGATAGATATTTTATATTATTTTTTCATACTCAGTCTGCAAAATCCAGTGTGCGTTTTGTTCTCACAGAGTATCTCAGTCCAGACTAGTCATATTCCAAGTGCCCAACGGTCACCTATGGCTGCTGCATTTGACACAATACCAACTGAATTGACCACTTCTATAGGGAGCAGGGGAACACATAGCATTCCTCCAGCCTCCCGGCACAAGAATTCTATATTAAGGTAAATAGAAGTACAGAATTTCAGCAAGTTCTTTAGTACACAGAACTACCACCTTTTTGTTTATTTGAAAAGGAGGTGGGGGAACTAGCCTTCTCAAATTGAAAGCGTGCCATTCCGACATGTTTTAGGGTTTTTCATACTTGGAATGGACTTTTCCTCCAATTGGAAAACCTTGGAAAAAAAATTCAGGGGACAGAACAAGTGTAACACATCTACCTAGTTTCAACCTACTTAGGGGCCTTCATATGTCTGAAAAATCCCAACTACTTCCATGACAACAGACATTATAATGACATCCACTTCTTGACAGGGAGTGAATTTATAAACCCTGGATTTATTACCTATGTATCATTTTTTAGAAATGCATCAGAATAAGACAGGCATACCATACTTTTATGAAATAATTCACATAGTTGGCTGTCAGTAGAATCGGGAACTTTGTAAAATACCGTGCTTTATATTCATAACACTATCGTCTCGCTAACTGCTCCTCACACACAGTTGGATTCTGACAAATGAATAGCAGATATCTGTCACAAATCACATGCCATTTCTCACCTTTGCATTTTAGTGGTTTCACTGAATTACTTGTGTTTGGGGGCAGGCGACATAAACTGTGCAGAATTAAAATAGTCAGGAAAGCACCCTGATCAGATTGCCACCTGCAGGGCTAATACGTACTGTCCCAGAGGTTGTTTACCACAAGGGTGGTTGAAGGGGCCAAAAGGGTTTGAAATCCAGCTCTGCCGTGGACCCTGATAGAGGCTGCTCTGGCTGCAGCAAGGTGTGTGAATTTTTCTAATTCCCAGTATACAGGCTAGGAGCAGTTTTGGCCACCCACCCCTTAGTGGCCTGTTTGGTAAATATCAGAGGTAAGTCAGAGAAGTGAGAAAAATCCAGGAGGTTAAGATGGCGGAGGAGTAGGGGACACCTTTTTCAGCCGGTCCCCTGAGTTGAGCTGGATAGGTACCAGACCAGCAGGAATATCCACGGAATCAGCCTGAGACGCAGGAAGATACATCTGGATCTCTACAAATGAACATCTCCAG
>NC_048238.1:14690334-14703948 GCF_002007445.2 Ailuropoda melanoleuca
TTAAAAAAAAAAAAAAAAAAAAAAGAAAAGAAAAATCCAGGTCACTTCTTGCAGAGAAAAACAAAAGAAAATGCTTCGCACCTGATATTTTGAGACATAAATAAGAAATTGGTTCAAACAAAGGCAAAAACAGCCTTAAAATAATCCATCAGCTCTAAGATGGAGCAAGCCCCCATAAAGCAGAACTCCATTCTGTGGCATCTTTGCATCCCTGTTCACACAGGCTGACGTGGGCACAGCCAGGACTGGGAGCTCTGTCAGGAGGGAGGTCCCATCCACATTTCCGACTGGAGCCGCTTCCCCAAAATGCTAGCTCCCAGAACCTTGTCTGTATGATTCACTTCAAAATCCATGGCTGGCAAGTAGTAGGCGCTCAGTAAACATTCATCAACCAAAAAGGCTCTTGCTTTTTTCTGAAATGGTTTGTGCGATTCACAGACAGTTCTAAGTATTCATGGTGTAAGATTTTAAGGTGTGATAATCGTATTGTGGCTATTAAAAAAAAAAAGAATCCTCATCTCTAAGAGATACATATTGAAGCACTTATGATTTGTAGATGAAGTGATATGACGTCTTGGACTGCTTCAAAATAATTCAGCGGGGGGGCTGGCTAGGGACAGAGATGAATCAAGATAGGCCATGAGTTGAAAATTGCTAAAGCTTGGTGATAGGGACATCAGAGTTTGTTACACTATTCTTTTTACCCTTGTATGTGCTTGAAAAAAAAGAACCATAAAAGAATTAATTATTCACTCAGTAAACATGCATTGAGCACCTAATATGTACAAGGGGCTCAAGATTTAGTGGTGAATGTGATAGACAAGTTTTCTGCCCACATGGAACTTATGTGTGGGTGAAGGAATCAGATAGTTGATAAACAAAGTAATTACAGCATGATTAATGATAAGATGAAAATATGTGGGTGTCATGACAGAAAATAAGTGACAAGTGGTGATTATTAACTTAGAGTGATTGCTCAGGGAAGGCCTCCAGGTGGAAG
The DNA here is from genome assembly GCF_002007445.2 of Ailuropoda melanoleuca. Lineage (NCBI taxonomy): Eukaryota > Metazoa > Chordata > Mammalia > Carnivora > Ursidae > Ailuropoda > Ailuropoda melanoleuca. The sequence goes on from NC_048238.1 coordinate 14,691,335, forward strand.
TGACAATGAGCGAAGGATGAGAGGGAACTAACGACCCAAAAGGTAAAGAAAGGGCCTTCCAGACAAAGGGGAGAGAAAATGCAAAGGCCCTGTGGCAGAAAAAGTCTGGCATGTTTTAGGCACTCTTAGAACCAAATGAGGTAGGAAAGAATGGCATGAGATCTGATTAGAGTGGCAAAGAGGGACCAGATCTTGTAGGGTCTTGTGGCCCATGGTCAAGAGAGGGGTTTTATTCAAATTTTCAGAAAATTCTTCTTCACGTTCAGTTTAAAACTGCATCTTTGTAATGTGTGGCCATGCTTTGCCATATTCTCTTTTCCCTCTACTACAGGGACTTGCAATGTTCCACATGGTGACTGCCTCTTCAGCCTGGGTCCAATAATGAAAAGAAACAGACTCAACTGACCGTGATGGCATAAATAAGAAATAAACTTTTGTTACTTTATGCCACTGACATTTGAGGGATGTTTGTTCTCACAGTATAACCTATCCTATCCTGATTGATACACTGGATTAACTAAAGCTAATCAATAATCAACACTTTTTACCACAGAACTCTTCTGAGCCTTTAACCAACCAAAAACCATTGCAAATATCCAAGAGAAAATGCAGAATTTTCCAAACTAATTTGACCACAAAAACCTTTCTGAAGGAATGATTGTAAGACAGTCGAGGAAATGCTAAGGTTAAGTTTGAGGGCAGCTTTTTATCCCTGATGACTAATTTTGAACTTCTGATCAACAAACACTCCTCTGAATTTTTATACAGAACCACTATTAAGACAAGTCTCTCCATTCTTTATTTCTGCAAATGATTGTTTTAGACCTAAAAGCAGAATTTTACATTCATTCCTATTAAACATTTTAGTTTAACGTTCCAACACACTGGAATCTAAATGCTGTCATTCATCCTGGACATCCTTTCACTTGAAGGCTCTGATTTGGGAAGGGCTGGTTGCCCTGCAAAGGGACTTCCAAAGGGGACTTCATATAAATAATCAGGCCCCTTGACCCTTTGTTCTAGGCAGCAATCATGATTTGATCTCACCTTGGTATTTCTGATCTCTATCAGGCATTCGATGACACTCTCATTCAACTAATCACCAAATGTCTTCTTTAGCTGTATCCTCTCTACCAGCTCCTGATTGGTGCTTCATAGTCCCAGCTCTACCATCCTCCCTGCTTTGATTGGGATCTTCTCCTAGACTTCACAGCAATCCCCCTGCCCAATCCCACCCCACATGAAGAACATTTTCAGCAAAGCCCTTGTTACTCAGGGCTTTTGGTAGGCAATTCACTACTGACAGGCCCTGCCCATCCCCAACCATCATCTTGTGGCTGGAGGCACAGCCTCCCAGCTGATAGCTGTTGGTTACACCTATATCCCCTGGGTACCTGGGATACCTCCCAGTCTGAAGTCAGGTGCAGGAGAGGTCCCAGTGACCAGCCCTTTGGCTACACACTAGTGACTTCTCTGCGGGTTAATATTTCTTGATGAAGCAACAATCTTGGGCTGTCTTATAGGTTCACAAGGATTTATCCTACCTAGTATGGAATTTCTATTCAAAGATATTTATATTGTGCACATTTAAATAGACTAAATCCAAGATACATTCATTTAATTGCAAATAATAATACAAAGAATTTTAAATTTATTTTTTATAGATTTTGAAAGATTCACTCAGACATTTCAAAAAATATTCACAAAACATGAAATCCTAATGTTTCAGTCTTCCTAAAACTTACTCTAAAATTTATTGCCTGGAGTGCCTGGCTGGCTCAGTTGGTAGGAGCATGCAACATTTGATCTCAGGGTTGTAAGTTTAAGCCCCACGTTGGCTATAGAGATTACTCAAAAAATAAAATCTTTAAAAAAAATAAAATTTATTGTCTATCCCCACTGAATATGTAAGTACCAGGTGGCAGCTAAAATATTAGGATCATTTTACTTTCCTTTATGTTTTACAAGTATAATTTTTCCCCCAAGGGAAAAAAATCAAGAAAATTGATACATTAATGCTGATTGGAAAACATGATTAAAGCAACAAGATCTTCGAGAAAATATCTAAAGTGAGTTTTGAATGAATTCTTAGCTTGAAGTGCTAAAGACTTAAAGGAAGCAGAACAAAATATCGTTGTGAGATCTGATAATGAGGGGATTATAGTTAGGAACAAACACAATGGCAGGTAGACAGTCTTGGAATTTAGAAGAAATAAGATGATTACCATACAGAATTGCTGAAAAGCAAGAGTGAAAGAACAGGCGAATACTGCTTCCTAAATATTTGTTTCCCGAGGAAATGTGCTAGGAAGATAGAGACAGGCTGACAGACTGTTCATATGTTCAGTAAATGTGGGAAAGGTAGCTGTTGATAGCTTTATATTGCCAATTGTGTTTAATAGGGCTTTATACTGTGATCTCAGTGAGGTCATTTTCAACTGAGTTGGAAAATGCTAATGCCTATCAGAACACTAAAAGATGAGTAAGGATTTGCTGGCCTGTTGGGAGAGATTATGATTGAATTTGATGCTGAGAAGCATATTTAAGTCCATGGGGGAAAGTCAGACACGACAGAGAGAATTTTGCAAGAGAAAGACATCAAGGAATTGTCCACATTTTAATTCCTCCACAGTACTGAAGTGTCAATAATGTAGCCCTGTCACTTGTCTCATTTGCTGGGATGAAGTTAGGTGCATTGGGAGAGATGGGAGAGAGGCTAGGGACTGCAGAAAGGACAAATTCTCGACTAGGAAGCTGTATTTCTATCAGCTTACATTGGATTCCAACTAGAAATTTCTCAACCTTTTTGTTTTTGATCAGAAATCAGCAAACTTTCTATAAAGGGTTAGTGTGCTAGACAGAATAATGGCCCACAAAAATGTCCACATCCTAATTCTCAGAACCTATGAATATGTTACCCTACATAGTAGAAAAGACTTTGAAGATGTGATTAAGTTAAGGATCTTTGTTGTGGGGAGGGAGCGGCGTATCCTGGCCTATCTGAATAGGCCCAATCTAATCACATGGGTCCTTAAAATCAGAAAAGTTTTCCCAGCAGTGGTCAGAGGGAGATGTGGCTATGGAAGAAGGGTACACAGACATGTAACATTGCTGGCTCTGAAGATGGAGGAAAGGGCAAGAGCCAAGGAATGCAGGCAGCCTCTAAAAGCTGGAAGAGGCACAAAATAGATTTTCCCCTAGAGGTGTCAGAAGAGAATATCAACCCTACCAACACCTTGTTTTCGGCCTAAGTGAGACCCTGTCAGACTTCTGACCTACAGAACTGTAAAATAATAAATTTGTGTTGTTTTAAGCCACTTTGTTAGTGGTTATTTGTCACGGCACTGGTAGCCAGAGAGTAAATGTTTTGGGCTTTGTGGGCCATACAGTATCTGCCACAATCACTCAATTTTGCTGCTGTAGCACACAAGTAGCCGCATGTAAATGAATGGGTCTGGCTGTGTGCCAATAAAACTTTATTTACAAAAACAGATTGTGCGGCTTTAGTTTGCTAGCTCCTGTTCTAGATGTCGAGGAGACATTAGCAGTCACCTTTCTGTGTCCTATGGATCACAGTCCATACATGGAAACCTTGCTTACAAACGTAGGGTCTACCTGTACCCAAGAATAGAACAAAAGTTTGATAAAAGACCTAAAATAATGAAGTTATCTTTTAAAAGGAGTTTTAAAATAAAATCCAAAACCAGTATCTGCTTAACTTAACAGGTTCTCTTATTATTTCCACAGTAACACAACCCAAGTCAACTAAGGCTATCCTTATCCTTACAACAACCCTATGAGTCAGCAATTCCAATCCTAGGTTTATAGGAAGTAGAAATGTGTGCAGCAGAGGTGTGTGCCAAAATGTTCATACTAGAACCGTTGGTAGTAGTGGCCCCAAATAGTAAACACCTCACAGAAACATCAAAAATAGAATGGATAAATTATAGCATATTCATACAATGGAACAGACCTCAAAAACGAATGAACTACAGCTACATGCATCAACATGGATACACCTCACCAACAAAATTGAGCTGGAACAAGTCAGACACAAAAGAGTACAGACTATATATTCCATTTATATGAACTGTATGATCCAGCAAATGCTACCTCTGGGTACATACACAGAGGAATTAAAGGCAGGACTCAAACAGATTCTTTTATGCTAATCTTTATAGCAGCATTAGTCACCGTCACCAAGAATTGGAAACAGTCTAAATGTCCACCAACAGACAAACGGATAAACAAAATGTGGTCTATCCATGCAGAATATTATTCAGACTATAGAAGGATGGAAATGCTGCAATATGCTGCAATATGGATGAACTCCTAGGACATTATGTTAAGTGAAATAAGCCAATCACAAAAAGACAGATACTATATGAATCCACTTACATCAAGCACTCAGAGTAGTCAAATCATAAAGACAGAATGTTGAATGGTGGTTACCAGGAGCTGGGAGGAGGAGAGAATGGGGAGTTATTGTTTAACGGGTATAGAGTTTCAGTTTTACAAGATGAAAATAGTTCCAGGGATGGATGGTGGTGATGGCTGCATAACATTAAGAATGTATTTAATATAACTGAACTGTACACTTAAAATGATTAGTATGGTAAATTTTATGTTATATATATTTTACCACAATAAAAAAAGACTACAGACCATATTATTCTATCTGTTTCAAGTTCAAAACCAGGCAAAACTAAGATAGAATGTTTAAGGTTGCAATATACAAGAAGTCAAAGTATAAAGAATATGAAGGACTGAATACTGGAAAAAAAAGCAAGATAGTGACTTCTTTGTGGGGAGGTAGGACAACACATCAAAGGCTTTCTGAAATACTATAAATGCTCTATTTTTCACTTGGGCTGTGGTTCATGTGTATTCATTTCACAATAATTTATTAAGCTATGATTCTTGTTTTATGCTCTTTTCTATGCGGATGTGTTGTATTTCACAATTTAAAAAATTTAAAAGAAAAGAATTAAATTGTACTCAGCAGAAAGTTCAGGCAATGCTACTTGGAGTTATAGCATTAGAGAAGATGGTCAGAGCAATAGATACGTTACACAGTTTGAGTGTCGAGCACTTTAAATACCAAGTTAGGTTTCTAAGTATATTCACTTCCTACTGTGCCATGGGGACACAGACACTTAAACACATAGCTAGGGGGTGGAATGATAGGGGAACACACAATGGTACAACTCTAATGGAAAGCAAAATGACAATATCTATCAAAATTTCAATGTATTTATCCATTGGCCAAATAATTTCACTTCTGGAATTTAGTCTATGGATACACTTTCACAGACATAAAAGAAAACACATACACTCCTTCATTACAGTATTGATTATAACAGCAAAAATACTGGGACAACCCCATGTCAATCAATAGGAAACTGGTTAAATAAACTCTGAGATAACCATGCAAGGAATACTATGCAAACGTTAAAAAAAAATTAGTAAGATCTCCCAGTGCAGATCTGGTACTAACTATAAATTGCATGCCTAACTGAAAAAATTGAGGTAGGGAGCCACATATATGCCATCTTTTGTGTAAGAAAGAAGAATATAAGAATATGTTTTTACAACAGACAAGGCAAGAAACAACGATTGTTGGAGAGGATGTGGAGAAAGGGGATCCCTCCTACGTTGTTGGTGGGAATGCAAGTTGGTACAACCACTCTGGAAAACAGTGAGGAGGTCCCTTAAAAAGTTAAAAATTGAGCTACCCTATGACTCAGCCATTGCACTATTGGGTATTTACCCCAAAGATACAGACGTAGCGAAGAGAAGGGCCATATGCACCCCAATGTTCATAGCAGCATTGTTCACAATAGCCAAAGCGTGGAAGGAACCGAGATGCCCTTCAACAGATGACTGGATTAAGAAGTTGTGGTCCATATATACAATGGAATATTACTCAGCTATCAGAAAGAATGAATTCTCAACATTTCCTGCAACATGGACGGCACTGGAGGAGATAATGCTAAGTGAAAGAAGTCAAGCAGAGAAAGACAATTATCATATGATTTCTCTCTTCTATGGAACATAAGAACTAGGAAGATCGGTAGGGGAAGAAAGGGATAAAGAAAGGCTGGGTGATCAGAAGGAGGAATGAAGCATGAAAGACTATGGACTATGAGAAACAAACTGAGGGCCTCAGAGGGGTGGGGGTGGGGGAAATGGGATAGACTGGTGATGGGTAGTAAGGAGGGCACGTATTGCATGTTGCACTGGGTGTTATACGCAACTAATGAAGCATCAAACTTTACATTGGAAACCGCGGATGTACTGTATGGTGACTAACATAATATAATAAAAAACATTTAAAAAAAGGAATATGTTTTTGCATTTTCTTGCATTGTATAAGAGGATATCTAAGAAATTAATAAAAGTGATTACTTCTAGGGGCACCTGGGTGGCTCAGTCAGTTAAGCGTCTGCCTTCAGCTCAGGTCATGATCTCAGGGTCCTGGGATCGAGCCCCATGTCAGGCTCCTGGCTCAGTGGGGAGTCTGCTTGTCTCCCTCACCCTTTGCCCCTCCTCTCCGCTCATGTTCTCTCTCTCTCTCTCTCTCTCTCTCTCTCAAATAAACAAATAAAATATTTTTTAAAAAGTGATTACCTCTAAAGGATAAAGGAACAGGTAACAGGAACATAGGGAAGAAACAGGAGTGAGATCTCTCAACATAGAGATTTTTATGTTGCTCTGATTTGCAAATCATGTGGATGTATTATCTATTCATAAAACAAAATTAAATGTTAAAGAACAGAAAAAAAGGAAAACACATTTTCCACCAACAAGGGCTCAAGATTACTTCCCAATGTCATTTGAAAGACAACCCAAAGGGATGACAAAAAATTGGTGTGATGGATAAACAAATAAATGTCATTATGTTGATTTGCGTTTTGTGTTGAGTTGGACAACTTTGAGTCAGGTTGCCTAGGACAGAGGAGGGGACAAATGATACATAACATAGAGGTGAGGATAGAAGACTCACTGGAAAAAGTCTTCTGTTCTGAGTATCCATATTTGGTGCCAGTCTGTTGAGGAAACCCCATTTAATTTAATATTATTGAAAAATGCCCAGCAACGTTAAGAAAAGTTTTTCCTCTAGGGAGATATTCTTAGAGTGTTAACATAAGTGGCTCACTGAAAACTCAGCACCTATGATGATAAGAGTCATCAAATAGGAAAATAGAAATAAATGCACACATACATAAAGGATAAACAAATAAATGAATGTCTAAATAGACGACGCCTTGTCTGCCATGCATGGTAATTGCTGGTCTGCAGCATACCTCTAGGCTGTTAGCATTATTTCAGTTCATGTTCCAATTCAATCAGGATCCATTTTGTTGAAAATCTGTATAATTTGCTTGAAAATCTGAGAAGTGTTGCTACCCCTACAACCCAGCAATTGCACTACTCGGTATTTATCCAGAGGATACAAGCATAGTGATTCGAAGGGGCACATGCACCCCAATGTTTATAGCAGCATTATCCACAGTAGACAAAATTGGAAAGAGCCCAGATGTCCATCAACAGATGAATGGATAAAGAAGATGTGGTACATATGTACAATGGGATATTACTCAACCATCAAAAAGAATGAAATCTTACCATTTGCAATGACATGGATGGAAATAGAATGTAATATGCTAAACGAAATAAGTCAGAGAAAGGCAAATACCATATGATTTCACTCATACGTCAAATTTAAGAAACAAAACAGGTGAACATAAGGGAAAGGAAGGAAAAATAAAATAAGATAAAAACAGAGAGGGAGAATGTTCATAGCAGCAATGTCCACAACAGCCAAACTGTGGAAGAAGCCGAGATATCCTTCAACAGACAAATGGATAAAGAAGATGTGGTTTATATATACAATGGAATATTACTCAGCCATCAGAAAAGATGAATACCTACTATTTACATCAACATGGATGGAACTGGGGGGGATTATGCCAAGTGAAATAAGTCAATCAGAGAAAGACAATTATCATACGGTTTCACTCACATGTGGAATATAAGGAATAGCACGGAGGACCATAGGGGAAGGGAGGGAAAACTGAAGGGGAAGAAATCGAAGAGGGAGGCAAACCTTAAGAGACTCTTAACTCCAGGAAACAAACTGAGGGTTGCTGGAGGGGAGGGGGTGACTGGGTGATGGGCATTAAGGAGGGCACTTGTGATGAGCACTGGGTGTTATATGCATGTGATGAACCACTAAATTCTACCCCTGAGACTAATAATACACTATATGTTAACTAACTACAATTTAAATAAAATCTTGAAAGAAAAAAAGTGTTGCTACATCTTCCCCCTTTCTTTAACGCCCCCCCAAAGAATAGGAAGGAAATAAAAGCTGTTCAGTGTCCACTTGAATCCTGATGCTTGACATTCTTGAATTACATAATAAAAAAGAGATGTATTTACTTTGCAAATACGGATCTTGGCATCCTGTCTACACTCCCCCCTTCATTAACTCACAAGTTTCAAGAGCAGAAAGCACAGCGAGTTTAAAAATAAGAGGAAACTTAGCCAAAAAAAGGTTTAGAGGTCTGTGATAGTACAGTTCTGCTTCCTTTGCTTTTAAATGGTTACTATTGCCTTCATATATTGGATGCATTAGCACTAATTTCATTACTAGAAAATCCATTACTAGCTTCTAATCCACTGAAAGGAGAGTTAAGGAAGAAGCTATCATGTTTAAACCCCCCAGACTGCATTTCTCCTAAGTGAACAATAATGCATATTAGTAATTACATTAATGCATCCAGCCATTTCTCTTCTGGTGATTTTTGGTAAAGTTTGCTATCGGTTTTATTAATTTAAATTATAAAGGGGCTTTTTTGTTGCTGATGGTTTTGGATTTTGTTGTTTTACAAAGAATGAGGCCACCGGGCTTCTTGACTTATAGGCAGAGCTATCTACTCAGGTTGGGGGCTTCCTGTACCTTTCCACTAGGAGTATTCATGCTATAGACTGGATTTTCCCTTTTCAAAATGACCAACCCTACTGCTGACAGGTAATTTTTGTAGGGGTGACCAAGACAAAAGTGACCAGAACACTTGGCCTGAATTGTATTGATTTTGAGGTCAGTGGGATTAAAATATGCAGACCCCTGTTGCCAAATGCATATTGATTTCTCTATTATATTTCCTTTGACTTATTTCAGTGATAAGTAACCTCAGGTGGACTCAGGTGGTGAAAAATCCCAGGCATCTGTCACAAGAGAACTTTATTCCAATCTTTATTCTATAGCTGCTCTCTTAAGTTGGTCTAATTCACCTAATAGCCTTATTTGGACTCCTCCCACTTCCCTTGTCCCTAAATTCTTCATCTTGTAATGACCAATTCAGTAAATTCCCCTATAAAGTGCTTTGAGCTACTTAAAAGATAATGCCTCTTATAAGCTGAATTAGGTCCACCCAAAATTTACATGCTGAAATCCTAACCCCCAGTAGCTCAGAATGTGACTCTGTATTTGGAGACAGGGCATTTAAAGAGGTGATTAAGTTAAAGTGAGGCCATTAGGGTGGGTTCTAATGACTTTTGTCCTCATAAGAAGAGATTACGACACACAGAGTGACACCAGGGATGTGCGTGCACAGGGAAGAGAACCACACGAGGATATAACAACAAGGCGGCCATCTGCAAGCCTCAGAAGAAACCCATACCTTGATCTTGTTCTTCTAGCCTCCAGAACTGTGAGACAATAAACAACTATTGTTTAAGCCACCCAGTGTGTGGTATTCTGTTACGGCAGCCCTAGCAAACTAACATGATTCCTTTGAGCCATTCTCTACACAAGGGCTCTCTATCTCTCTTCCAGGTCCAGCTGTGGTCATGCTTTGAATCCTTCACTCCTCCATGTACCTGTGACCCCTGCCATCAACGTGGCTTCGTGGCTCCACAAGATGTGAAGTACATGTTCTTACCCATTGATGTTGGTCTTGGCAGTACAGTTTGCTTTGCCAGTAGAATATAGGCAAAAGGGATGGTGTGCCAATTCTGAGCCTAAGCCCTAAGGGATGTCACATGGTTCTTCTGGCCTCTTTTGCAAATCTGTCGTCAAAAATGGCAAAACATGCCTCAGGTAGCCCACTAGTCCAAAGAGGATGAGACATGGGCACCAGCACTGGAGCCAAACTATTCACAGACCCAAGCTTGTCTAGATCTCTACTCCGAAGAAGAACTGTCCAACTGAGCCTAAGCTAGACCAGCCAATCCTCACTCAACTTACACGTCTGTGAGAATGAGAATAAACACTTCTTGTAAGCAACTAAGAACTGGAGAAGAGCATACAAGAGGATATTATTGTGGTATTAGGTGATTAATACAAACTTCAAGGTCTGAACATAATAGGATCCTGCTTTAAGATCTGAGTATACAAAATCCAGATGTAAAAATTTTACATGCAGGGGCACATGGCTGGCTCAGTCATTAGCACATGTGACGCTTGATCTTGGGGTTGTGAGTTCAAGCACCATGTTGGGTGTGGAGCCTACTTAAAATTAAAAAAAATTACGCACATACACAACAAGGAAGATTGTTCATTTGCTATAAAGGCCCCTTCAACTAGCAAACATTATTTGTCCATTTGCAATATTACTTGATTTTTACATTGTATAGGGGTATTTTGGAGGGTGGATTTTTGTTGAGATAGCTGCAGATGTAGTAACAGGATTAGTTTTGTTCTGCTTTATTTTGTTCTATTTTGTTTACCCCAGATGTGGTAAGGGCCATTCTAGAATCAAGAGTTGTAATAAAAACAAGAGGAGAGAGGAAGTGCACGGCTGAAGTGCACGGCTCTCCTGAATTTAGAAGGCCAGCCAGGCACATGGTGGTTTTCATTCTAGCAGTGCCTCACAGGCACACTCCCGCCACAACAAAGGGCTCAGGGTCCCGCGCCCAGGGTCTGGGGTCAGGAGAGTTTAGTTCTATCTCTGACTCTCACTGCTTTGTCTGAGTAGTTCTGAACTAGCTCTCTCTCTAGCTGTCTTCCCCATGATGTCCCATCTTTCTGACTTGACTGCCCTCATCAAGGGGGGGCCCATGGCTTACATCTCCCACAGAAGCTACCTTAGTTCTCTTTAGGTAGGAGGCCTTCAATAAGTGATGGCTAGTCATGATTCTCTCCCCTCATGTTTGTGCTTTGGGCTCTTATTCCCAAGGAGCTTCAATACCCCTTACCTAGTACAAGTCTTACAACCTTCCTTTTCCATGCGGAGGGAGCAGGTGGACAGACTGGGTTTGGAGCCATGTGTCACCTGAGTCTACCAGGGTTTGTCCAAATTAGGGGAGAGCCCAGTACAAGCTAAGTGAGAAGCCAGGTTGCATGAGACAAAGTAGAGTGCATGTTTATCAGCACAAAAGGGACCAGAAACGAAAATTAAAGCCAGGAGAGAGATTTGGAGTCATGGGGCATGAATAATAGGCAGTGGATTTTGATTAAGTGGAAAATAGCCTCTGATTTGGTTTTGTGTAGCTAAATTATTTTGCTGGATGGGAAAAAAAATGCCAACTATACCACGAGTGTGTTTGAAATACTGGCACATAAAGGACCAAGAACAGGCTGGCTCAGAGATGACACCACACAGCCTAGCCTTCTGAGGGAAAATGATGTTCAGTAGAGAAACACACCCACACCTTTACATACGCCAAGTCCTCTTGTCTTTCCAGGTGTCAGACTAGCCTGTGCTTTCTTAAAACTTGATTCACAAATGAACCAGACCGATCTCTCAGTAAGAAAGGGAAACCCATCAAAGTTGCCCTGGGGTGATAAGCATTGACAATTGGACTATTATCCAAAGCAATCATGACAAATAACTGCTGAGACACACCACGGGAGGAGTGTTAACGTGAAAGGAGACAAAAACAGTGGCTCCTAAATATCCCTGATGGCTGGAAACCACCATCCCCTGCACCTGGTGCTGTGATGACAGCAAGGGGCTCTCTCTGCCATTGTCTCTTGGAAGAAGAGCTATGGGGGCCTTCTCACCCAGCAAACCCATGGGCTGTTGGGAGTCATTACCTCCCTCATAGATAAAACCCATCCAGCCTAGCTAGCACGCCATTTATAAAAAGATGAGCACGTGGCCGTCAATTTCACAAATGGTCCACGCCCCCAAATGATTGCATTCTCCTGCCACCTTCCCTGTGGGGACGGCCCCTCGCGTTTGTCCCCATTCACGCATGGCAAGTCTCTCCAACATAACTGACAAGGTTTCTGTTGCTATAATAAGTTCAAGAGGTGAAAGGACTCGACAAGGTCATTCATTTTGGAACAGGGCATCAGTGTGTAATACAGAATGGACTTTAATCACACTGTCTGTCTTCAGCTGAGAGAATTTCTCATATTATTGAATTGTATGAACAATTCCATAGAAGGAGGAAAAGAGAACAAGAGTAAAGTCTCTCTGGCTAGGATGGCTAGCAGTTTTCATTGCTGTCCTTTGCCTTTGTGGCCTCTCTGTGCCAGGTCAACATGCGAGCTCTCACGAGATCGCTCAACATCAGCCCCTGCCTACCTCAGCCCCTCGCAGGTGAAGTCTCTGATGCTCTTCATCCCTATGGGTATGCCTGCCCAATTTCTGAACCAG
>NC_048238.1:14706978-14770177 GCF_002007445.2 Ailuropoda melanoleuca
GGAAGGGCACGTATTGCATGTTGCACTGGGTGTTATACGCAACTAATGAAGCATCAAACTTTACATTGGAAACCGCGGATGTACTGTATGGTGACTAACATAATATAATAAAAAACATTTAAAAAAAGGAATATGTTTTTGCATTTTCTTGCATTGTATAAGAGGATATCTAAGAAATTAATAAAAGTGATTACTTCTAGGGGCACCTGGGTGGCTCAGTCAGTTAAGCGTCTGCCTTCAGCTCAGGTCATGATCTCAGGGTCCTGGGATCGAGCCCCATGTCAGGCTCCTGGCTCAGTGGGGAGTCTGCTTGTCTCCCTCACCCTTTGCCCCTCCTCTCCGCTCATGTTCTCTCTCTCTCTCTCTCTCTCTCTCTCTCAAATAAACAAATAAAATATTTTTTAAAAAGTGATTACCTCTAAAGGATAAAGGAACAGGTAACAGGAACATAGGGAAGAAACAGGAGTGAGATCTCTCAACATAGAGATTTTTATGTTGCTCTGATTTGCAAATCATGTGGATGTATTATCTATTCATAAAACAAAATTAAATGTTAAAGAACAGAAAAAAAGGAAAACACATTTTCCACCAACAAGGGCTCAAGATTACTTCCCAATGTCATTTGAAAGACAACCCAAAGGGATGACAAAAAATTGGTGTGATGGATAAACAAATAAATGTCATTATGTTGATTTGCGTTTTGTGTTGAGTTGGACAACTTTGAGTCAGGTTGCCTAGGACAGAGGAGGGGACAAATGATACATAACATAGAGGTGAGGATAGAAGACTCACTGGAAAAAGTCTTCTGTTCTGAGTATCCATATTTGGTGCCAGTCTGTTGAGGAAACCCCATTTAATTTAATATTATTGAAAAATGCCCAGCAACGTTAAGAAAAGTTTTTCCTCTAGGGAGATATTCTTAGAGTGTTAACATAAGTGGCTCACTGAAAACTCAGCACCTATGATGATAAGAGTCATCAAATAGGAAAATAGAAATAAATGCACACATACATAAAGGATAAACAAATAAATGAATGTCTAAATAGACGACGCCTTGTCTGCCATGCATGGTAATTGCTGGTCTGCAGCATACCTCTAGGCTGTTAGCATTATTTCAGTTCATGTTCCAATTCAATCAGGATCCATTTTGTTGAAAATCTGTATAATTTGCTTGAAAATCTGAGAAGTGTTGCTACCCCTACAACCCAGCAATTGCACTACTCGGTATTTATCCAGAGGATACAAGCATAGTGATTCGAAGGGGCACATGCACCCCAATGTTTATAGCAGCATTATCCACAGTAGACAAAATTGGAAAGAGCCCAGATGTCCATCAACAGATGAATGGATAAAGAAGATGTGGTACATATGTACAATGGGATATTACTCAACCATCAAAAAGAATGAAATCTTACCATTTGCAATGACATGGATGGAAATAGAATGTAATATGCTAAACGAAATAAGTCAGAGAAAGGCAAATACCATATGATTTCACTCATACGTCAAATTTAAGAAACAAAACAGGTGAACATAAGGGAAAGGAAGGAAAAATAAAATAAGATAAAAACAGAGAGGGAGAATGTTCATAGCAGCAATGTCCACAACAGCCAAACTGTGGAAGAAGCCGAGATATCCTTCAACAGACAAATGGATAAAGAAGATGTGGTTTATATATACAATGGAATATTACTCAGCCATCAGAAAAGATGAATACCTACTATTTACATCAACATGGATGGAACTGGGGGGGATTATGCCAAGTGAAATAAGTCAATCAGAGAAAGACAATTATCATACGGTTTCACTCACATGTGGAATATAAGGAATAGCACGGAGGACCATAGGGGAAGGGAGGGAAAACTGAAGGGGAAGAAATCGAAGAGGGAGGCAAACCTTAAGAGACTCTTAACTCCAGGAAACAAACTGAGGGTTGCTGGAGGGGAGGGGGTGACTGGGTGATGGGCATTAAGGAGGGCACTTGTGATGAGCACTGGGTGTTATATGCATGTGATGAACCACTAAATTCTACCCCTGAGACTAATAATACACTATATGTTAACTAACTACAATTTAAATAAAATCTTGAAAGAAAAAAAGTGTTGCTACATCTTCCCCCTTTCTTTAACGCCCCCCCAAAGAATAGGAAGGAAATAAAAGCTGTTCAGTGTCCACTTGAATCCTGATGCTTGACATTCTTGAATTACATAATAAAAAAGAGATGTATTTACTTTGCAAATACGGATCTTGGCATCCTGTCTACACTCCCCCCTTCATTAACTCACAAGTTTCAAGAGCAGAAAGCACAGCGAGTTTAAAAATAAGAGGAAACTTAGCCAAAAAAAGGTTTAGAGGTCTGTGATAGTACAGTTCTGCTTCCTTTGCTTTTAAATGGTTACTATTGCCTTCATATATTGGATGCATTAGCACTAATTTCATTACTAGAAAATCCATTACTAGCTTCTAATCCACTGAAAGGAGAGTTAAGGAAGAAGCTATCATGTTTAAACCCCCCAGACTGCATTTCTCCTAAGTGAACAATAATGCATATTAGTAATTACATTAATGCATCCAGCCATTTCTCTTCTGGTGATTTTTGGTAAAGTTTGCTATCGGTTTTATTAATTTAAATTATAAAGGGGCTTTTTTGTTGCTGATGGTTTTGGATTTTGTTGTTTTACAAAGAATGAGGCCACCGGGCTTCTTGACTTATAGGCAGAGCTATCTACTCAGGTTGGGGGCTTCCTGTACCTTTCCACTAGGAGTATTCATGCTATAGACTGGATTTTCCCTTTTCAAAATGACCAACCCTACTGCTGACAGGTAATTTTTGTAGGGGTGACCAAGACAAAAGTGACCAGAACACTTGGCCTGAATTGTATTGATTTTGAGGTCAGTGGGATTAAAATATGCAGACCCCTGTTGCCAAATGCATATTGATTTCTCTATTATATTTCCTTTGACTTATTTCAGTGATAAGTAACCTCAGGTGGACTCAGGTGGTGAAAAATCCCAGGCATCTGTCACAAGAGAACTTTATTCCAATCTTTATTCTATAGCTGCTCTCTTAAGTTGGTCTAATTCACCTAATAGCCTTATTTGGACTCCTCCCACTTCCCTTGTCCCTAAATTCTTCATCTTGTAATGACCAATTCAGTAAATTCCCCTATAAAGTGCTTTGAGCTACTTAAAAGATAATGCCTCTTATAAGCTGAATTAGGTCCACCCAAAATTTACATGCTGAAATCCTAACCCCCAGTAGCTCAGAATGTGACTCTGTATTTGGAGACAGGGCATTTAAAGAGGTGATTAAGTTAAAGTGAGGCCATTAGGGTGGGTTCTAATGACTTTTGTCCTCATAAGAAGAGATTACGACACACAGAGTGACACCAGGGATGTGCGTGCACAGGGAAGAGAACCACACGAGGATATAACAACAAGGCGGCCATCTGCAAGCCTCAGAAGAAACCCATACCTTGATCTTGTTCTTCTAGCCTCCAGAACTGTGAGACAATAAACAACTATTGTTTAAGCCACCCAGTGTGTGGTATTCTGTTACGGCAGCCCTAGCAAACTAACATGATTCCTTTGAGCCATTCTCTACACAAGGGCTCTCTATCTCTCTTCCAGGTCCAGCTGTGGTCATGCTTTGAATCCTTCACTCCTCCATGTACCTGTGACCCCTGCCATCAACGTGGCTTCGTGGCTCCACAAGATGTGAAGTACATGTTCTTACCCATTGATGTTGGTCTTGGCAGTACAGTTTGCTTTGCCAGTAGAATATAGGCAAAAGGGATGGTGTGCCAATTCTGAGCCTAAGCCCTAAGGGATGTCACATGGTTCTTCTGGCCTCTTTTGCAAATCTGTCGTCAAAAATGGCAAAACATGCCTCAGGTAGCCCACTAGTCCAAAGAGGATGAGACATGGGCACCAGCACTGGAGCCAAACTATTCACAGACCCAAGCTTGTCTAGATCTCTACTCCGAAGAAGAACTGTCCAACTGAGCCTAAGCTAGACCAGCCAATCCTCACTCAACTTACACGTCTGTGAGAATGAGAATAAACACTTCTTGTAAGCAACTAAGAACTGGAGAAGAGCATACAAGAGGATATTATTGTGGTATTAGGTGATTAATACAAACTTCAAGGTCTGAACATAATAGGATCCTGCTTTAAGATCTGAGTATACAAAATCCAGATGTAAAAATTTTACATGCAGGGGCACATGGCTGGCTCAGTCATTAGCACATGTGACGCTTGATCTTGGGGTTGTGAGTTCAAGCACCATGTTGGGTGTGGAGCCTACTTAAAATTAAAAAAAATTACGCACATACACAACAAGGAAGATTGTTCATTTGCTATAAAGGCCCCTTCAACTAGCAAACATTATTTGTCCATTTGCAATATTACTTGATTTTTACATTGTATAGGGGTATTTTGGAGGGTGGATTTTTGTTGAGATAGCTGCAGATGTAGTAACAGGATTAGTTTTGTTCTGCTTTATTTTGTTCTATTTTGTTTACCCCAGATGTGGTAAGGGCCATTCTAGAATCAAGAGTTGTAATAAAAACAAGAGGAGAGAGGAAGTGCACGGCTGAAGTGCACGGCTCTCCTGAATTTAGAAGGCCAGCCAGGCACATGGTGGTTTTCATTCTAGCAGTGCCTCACAGGCACACTCCCGCCACAACAAAGGGCTCAGGGTCCCGCGCCCAGGGTCTGGGGTCAGGAGAGTTTAGTTCTATCTCTGACTCTCACTGCTTTGTCTGAGTAGTTCTGAACTAGCTCTCTCTCTAGCTGTCTTCCCCATGATGTCCCATCTTTCTGACTTGACTGCCCTCATCAAGGGGGGGCCCATGGCTTACATCTCCCACAGAAGCTACCTTAGTTCTCTTTAGGTAGGAGGCCTTCAATAAGTGATGGCTAGTCATGATTCTCTCCCCTCATGTTTGTGCTTTGGGCTCTTATTCCCAAGGAGCTTCAATACCCCTTACCTAGTACAAGTCTTACAACCTTCCTTTTCCATGCGGAGGGAGCAGGTGGACAGACTGGGTTTGGAGCCATGTGTCACCTGAGTCTACCAGGGTTTGTCCAAATTAGGGGAGAGCCCAGTACAAGCTAAGTGAGAAGCCAGGTTGCATGAGACAAAGTAGAGTGCATGTTTATCAGCACAAAAGGGACCAGAAACGAAAATTAAAGCCAGGAGAGAGATTTGGAGTCATGGGGCATGAATAATAGGCAGTGGATTTTGATTAAGTGGAAAATAGCCTCTGATTTGGTTTTGTGTAGCTAAATTATTTTGCTGGATGGGAAAAAAAATGCCAACTATACCACGAGTGTGTTTGAAATACTGGCACATAAAGGACCAAGAACAGGCTGGCTCAGAGATGACACCACACAGCCTAGCCTTCTGAGGGAAAATGATGTTCAGTAGAGAAACACACCCACACCTTTACATACGCCAAGTCCTCTTGTCTTTCCAGGTGTCAGACTAGCCTGTGCT
The DNA here is from genome assembly GCF_002007445.2 of Ailuropoda melanoleuca. NCBI lineage: Eukaryota > Metazoa > Chordata > Mammalia > Carnivora > Ursidae > Ailuropoda > Ailuropoda melanoleuca. Next base: position 14,712,479 of record NC_048238.1, read on the forward strand.
TTCTTAAAACTTGATTCACAAATGAACCAGACCGATCTCTCAGTAAGAAAGGGAAACCCATCAAAGTTGCCCTGGGGTGATAAGCATTGACAATTGGACTATTATCCAAAGCAATCATGACAAATAACTGCTGAGACACACCACGGGAGGAGTGTTAACGTGAAAGGAGACAAAAACAGTGGCTCCTAAATATCCCTGATGGCTGGAAACCACCATCCCCTGCACCTGGTGCTGTGATGACAGCAAGGGGCTCTCTCTGCCATTGTCTCTTGGAAGAAGAGCTATGGGGGCCTTCTCACCCAGCAAACCCATGGGCTGTTGGGAGTCATTACCTCCCTCATAGATAAAACCCATCCAGCCTAGCTAGCACGCCATTTATAAAAAGATGAGCACGTGGCCGTCAATTTCACAAATGGTCCACGCCCCCAAATGATTGCATGCTCCTGCCACCTTCCCTGTGGGGACGGCCCCTCGCGTTTGTCCCCATTCACGCATGGCAAGTCTCTCCAACATAACTGACAAGGTTTCTGTTGCTATAATAAGTTCAAGAGGTGAAAGGACTCGACAAGGTCATTCATTTTGGAACAGGGCATCAGTGTGTAATACAGAATGGACTTTAATCACACTGTCTGTCTTCAGCTGAGAGAATTTCTCATATTATTGAATTGTATGAACAATTCCATAGAAGGAGGAAAAGAGAACAAGAGTAAAGTCTCTCTGGCTAGGATGGCTAGCAGTTTTCATTGCTGTCCTTTGCCTTTGTGGCCTCTCTGTGCCAGGTCAACATGCGAGCTCTCACGAGATCGCTCAACATCAGCCCCTGCCTACCTCAGCCCCTCGCAGGTGAAGTCTCTGATGCTCTTCATCCCTATGGGTATGCCTGCCCAATTTCTGAACCAGCAGTGTGTTGGGTCTGACATGAAGCTGGCTTCTCCCATCTGAGCCCCTTGTGTTCCTGAGGCATCGCCCAGCCTCCGAGTCACAGCATTCTCCAGTCATCCTCTCCAAGACCCCCTCCCACACTGGCCTCAGACCTCGGATTAGGCTTCTGAGTCTGCTTCTCTGCATGGCTCTCATGCCTTCCATCGAACGTAGAGCTCCACCACCTCATCCCACTCACTAAAGTATCTCCCATCAATCTGTGGTGGCCAGATTGCTGTCTGCACGGGATAGAGTTGGTTTCTCAGTCACTGACACCCTGCCTTACAGGGAATGCCCCAAAACCTGACAAGAGTATTTGCATAAATTGTAGACTACCACCATCCTGGTTTATCTCCTTCACTCCTTCTATCAGTTGGTTCCTTATTAGAGATTTATAGTGAAAACCGGATGTCCAATTGCTCTGGTACTGTGTGTTGAATAGGCTATCCTTCTTTCACTGAATTGTTTTTACGCCTTTATCAAAAACCAGTTGACCATACTTGTGTGGGTCTATATTTGCTTTCTCTGTTCTGTTCCATTGATCTAAATTTAACCCTCTGTCAGTACCAAACTGTCTTGATTACTGTAGCTACAAAGTAAGCCTCAGTATTGATTATATGATTGTTCCTGGTTTTTTCTCCTTTTTCAAAATTGTTTTAACAATTCTAGGTTCCTTTCTTTTCCATAAAAATTTTAGAATAAGCCTTTCTAGGGCCATAAAAATTGCTAGGATTTTTATCAGAATTCCATTAAACATACAAATCCACTTGGGAAGAACTGACATCTTTACTCTTTTGAGTATTCCAACCCATGAATGTGCTATGCATTTTGGTTTATTTCAGGCTTCTTTCGTTCATCAGCATTTTGTAATTTTCAGCATACAGATTCTATAAATGTTTCATTAGACTTATAATGAAGATTTAATTTTCTTTGGAGCAACTGTATAGTGTTTTTTTCCTTTCATGTTCATTGTTAGTATATAGAAATGCAACCGATTTTTACATGTTGGTCTTGTATCCAGCAACTGTGTTGAACTTATTTAGTAATTCTAGGAGGTTTTGTAGATTCTCTGGAATTTTCTGTGTAGACAATCATACCCTCTGTAAATTGAGACAGTTCATTTCCTCCTTTCCAGTATGTGTGCCTTTTATTTATTTTTTTCTTTTCTTATTGCAGTGGCTAGAACTTCTGGCGCTTTGTTGACTAGGAGTGGTGACATCCTTGCCTTGTTCTGATCTTAGGGAGAAAGTAGTCAGTCTTTCCCCATCAAGTATGATGTGATCTATGGGGTTTTTTTTTCATACATGCCCTGTATCAGGTTGAGGAAATTCCCTTCTATTCCTTTCACCACCTTTCAGAGGTCTTCGGTTGCCTCTTGTTCCAGGGTTTGTAGTTGTACTTATCAGGAAGGCACAGGGAAATATGGGTCTATATCATCTTGTCTGAATGAGCAGTGCTCCTTGAGTTTTACACCTATATATGTTGCATAATTTGAGACTCCCCACTGTTAAAGAATGGACAACTGAACAATTCTACTTTTCCTTGAACTGTGGGAATTTGTGGTGGTAGCCTGCAAGAGGAATAGCTAACTACAGAAAAGATAAAACAACAAAGTCAGCAATTTTGTCAATATGTTAAGGCCCCTTGGGAGGCAGTAACTGGATTTTGTTCCTAAGCATAGATGATAGGATGAATAGAAAAATAAACCTGTATGTTGTGGGAAAGGTGTCACTAATTCAAACCACCAGCTTCTCATTTTTGAGAATTTGGGCAGGTAAATCAATGAAAGAGGAGTCAAAACCCCAGGATCACAACACTCACATTATCTTGTGCCATGACATTGGCAAAATATAACAAGAGTCATTTTTCTTTAAATAGCTTAAGCAATATTCTCTAGAAAGTAGGCTTAAATAGAACATGAGAAGCATTTGATTTTAAGAAGCTCTCTTCATTTCTCAGCAAGCTTTGAAAATAACTCTATTTAGAAACAACTACATTTATGTGGTATTTGACACATTCTGCTTTTCTGTCTTTTCTTGCTATTAAGCAGTAGGGAAATAAGATGGAGCACATTCATCTTGAGTTCTAAAGCATGCTAGCTAACTTTTGTACGCGGAGCAAGTTGTAGCCAACTCCTACCTCATGAACATCATCACTATATACCTAGGTATGGTGGGCATGGACATGCACTGGCCCAGATTTTCCTTCAAGAGGCCTGCTTGCTGGGAGTATGTTTGACTGACAGCCTCGAATTGTGCACCTCCAAATTCACCATAGCATTTAAGCCAAGGCCACACATCCTCTGGGCTGCACCCAGCCAAGACTGAGCAGGGCAAGGATACTAGAAAAGCACTATTTCTGCCTAGTGCAATATTCCTTTACTGAGCAGTTTGTGCCCAAGACATCCCATCAAACTGGCCAAGATTTTCTTAGGACCATGCTATGGTCTGAAGGTCTTCCTACTCAATCTTTTATCCTCTCCTCCCTCCTTACAAAGGCGTTAAATCTGTATTTTGGCCTAAAAGCTCTTTCCATGTTTCCTTCCCCTTTACCTCTCAAATAAATTTCTTCAGATAAATCTCTTGCACATCTAATCCCATCTTAGCATATGCTTCTCAGAAGATCCAAACTGACATATATTAGGATCATTCTGACCAGCATATAAAGTTGAAGAATTTGCAGTTCAGGAAAAGATAAAATTTTCATGGGTGAAGCAATTAGAAATAAACTCTGAAGTTGGATATTTGGGGTTTCTCTTTAAAAAACTGATCTGTTTATAGAAAAAAACCTTTAATAGCTTTTTCTTAAAATATACGTAGAGAAAAGTGCTCAAATCATGAGTATACAAATCAATGAATATTCGTAAACTGAACACATCCATGTAACTAGCACCCAGATCAAGAAACAGAACTTAACCAGCACCCCTGAAACTTCTCTGTGTCTCCTCCCAATCACTACACCCCAAAGATAATGGTAATACCTGACTTTTAACACATATATTAATTTTACCTCTTCTGGGCTTTTAAATTAATAAAATCATGCCATATGCCTCTTTGTGTCTAGCTCTTCCACATAACATTTTACTTAATGAGATTTCTATGTTTTCCATGAGTGAGATTTATCCATGTTTTCCATGCAGCAATTCTCATGGCTATAGTTCAAAATCTTTCTTAAATCTAAGTCTTGTCAAATGCATCTTCAAGAGCTAGATTGGAGATGCCCAGCTGGAGTGTTTTATCATGTTCAATTTTCACTCAACTTTCCATGATTCACTGAAGACAGTTTCTGCCTCTTCTCTTGGAACACTATTTCACAAGTCCTGACATGCAGAAAATGTTCCTGAGAGTCTGAATTTTCCTTCTCAAGAATCCTTTTTATGTTATCTAATTACTCTCCTTGGGGCCATTATATTCTTCCTATGATGGAGGACTATTATTTTTCCCTCTTAGTCATCTTTTGGCTGTAGTGCCTTCCTTCTTGCTTTTGTAGAACAACTTCTAAATGTCTTGCTATCTTCTACCACCATTTTGAAATTCAGGGTCCAAACCCAACAGCAAAATTCCAAAGACCATGTCCAGCCAATGGACACACTGGGTTATATACAATCTTCATCTTAGGGAAGAATTTATTCTTTCCTGAGGTCTCTTCCATTGTGCCCCTAGGTTAGAACCAGCATTATCCTGTTTGAAAACACAAGGCTGCCTTTGAGAACAGGATGCTAAGAGGGGAGAAAATCAACTAACCCATTATAACCATCTTGGTACATGAAAGCACTTAAATCCACTCTTCAGGACTTTATCAGCCCCCTAGTTTTCCTATAATTCTTCATATGGGTCAGAAAACAACTGTGTTTTAGATCACTTTTTTTCACATCTAAAGATGCAATGTCTCCCAGGCAGTTTTCTTTTTTTTTTTTAAGATTTTATTTATTTATTTGACAGAGAGAGAGAGACAGCCAGCGAGAGAGGAACACAAGCAGGGGGAGTGGGAGAGGAAGAAGCAGGCTCCCAGCAGAGGAGCCCGATGTGGGGCTCAATCCCAGGACTCTGGGATCACTCCCTGAGCTGAAGCAGACGCTTAATGACTGAGCCACCCAGGCACCCCATCCCAGGCAGTTTTCTAAAAGAATTTTGTTCTGAGCTTTTTCTCCCCACTTGGAATTATGTCTTCAGTCATTATTTCTGATAATAAGTTTTGATTTGGGGTTAGGACATCAGTCCTTTGATGATTCTTGACCTTCTCCTTTGCAATATACTAACATCTCATAATGACTACCGTAACTGAGGGTCTACTCTGCACAGATCAGTTTATAAACCTTATCTGTAATCTACAAACCTGCAATATAGGTATTATTATTTTTACTGATTGATAGGGAAACCAAAGTCCTGAGGTTAAATGACCTGCCTAAAGTCATATAGTTAACAAATGGCAGAGCTGAGATTCACGCTTAAGTCTTTGGTTCCAAAATTCATTCTTGTTTTGGTATCCCATCACACTCTTCCCTCAGGCTCACCCATCTACCAGTTTCTTTAGTTCTCCATCTGCTCCCCACATTGCTAACACTCACGTGTGCAAGCACGCACAGGCATACACATACACACTGTGCTTCATTCTTTTTTTGAAGTAGTTATTTCCCTCCTCCACTCTCTACATCCTGGGGCCAAAACTATCTAAGAGAATACTCAGCATCCCAAAGCATTATGGCCTAGTTGTAAGAACCTAGACTCGTAAGTCAGACCATTCGTATGTGAATCCTGGTTCCTTCCCTTACAAACTGAAATCTCAGGCAAGTTACCTAATTTCTCTGAACTTCAGTTTCCTCAAAATATTTCCTTCTTAAATGATGATAATAGTACCTTCCTCATGGGACTGTTGTGAGGGCTAACTCAGATTATACATGTAAAGCTCTTAGCACAGCACTGTGCATATAGTAAGTGCTTGATACACTTTAAGTTACCATTACTTATTCCTGGTATCCCATAAAGTCAAGGGATAATGATTGGTTAGTAATGGTCAAAAGCAGTGGTTCCCAAACCTGGATCTTAGTCTAAGCTGCCTGCTGGGCTCTGAGGAGAGACTTTTTCCTTGGCCCTTCCCCTAAAAGTTGTGCTTCAATAAGATTAGGATGGAACCCCAGAATCTGCATTTTCTAAAGCTTCTCCAGGTGACTCAGATATTTAGCCAGACTTCAAAATCTCTGACCTAGATGAAAAATCTTCAAAGGCAATGGTTTCAGAAGTTATAACTGGGTCATCTCAGGAGGATGCCTAGCATCCCTCAATCTCTCTTCTAAGGCTCTGTCCTCTCCCATGATGAACAATACCCCGCCCCCACTCACACATAAACACAGGATACACACACACGCTACTTACACACCACAACCTGGACTGAGCCATGACCGGGATTGGACTTCAGAAAGGGAAGATTACTTTCTTGCTGATGCGCATTACAGAGTGCCCCCAAGGGAGCCCCATGTGGTTATCTTGGGGGTGGAGGTAGCTGGCCAGAAAGCGGATCATGACCTCCAGCTATCATGTTATCTCTAAACCACCTTTATGACCAAAGACATGCCTATTTCTCCATCTGTAAGACAGGTGTCAAAACTAGCACCACTTCTTTTTTTTTTTTTTTAAGATTTTATGTATTCGTTTGACAGAGATAGAGACAGCCAGCGAGAGAGGGAACACAAGCAGGGGGAGTGGGAGAGGGAGAAGCAGGCCTCCAGCGGAGGAGCCTGATGGGGGGCTCGATCCCAGAACTCCGGGATCACACCCTGAGCCGAAGGCAGATGCTTAACGACTGAGCCACCCAGGCACCCCAAAACTAGCACCACTTCTGTAGTCAACAGGCTGTTAGTCAATAGGGTGAAAACTGGAGACAGTGTGGAAGTCATGGGATTCCAGGGAACTGTCATTTTCACAAAGTCTCAATCAAATGCTTTGTTTTTTCCCCACAGGAAGGACCTGTTCTCCTGGTCTCTTGATGAACACCTCCAATTTTCAATGTGTACACCATCACTTTCCATTTTAGCATATGGGGGTTCCAAGCTGGTGAACTGCAATTAGAAATCTGGGGCAAGTCTGGAAGTCCTGAGGTAGCATAATGAGAAAAAGGCTCTGAGACCTCCATATTTTCTCAGGAGTGACCCTGAGTGCTCACTCATTTGAGACCAAAGACAGTACTTGGAAATGCGGGAGTTAACTTTCATTCAAAAATGGTGTATGTAGTTCATTTCAATCAATCTGAGGAGCAACCAAAGCCAGAAAAAGAGCTGTTCAATCCCAGCTGATCCACAGCCCCAGGTGCTTTGATTCAGATTGCAGCTGGGATTTGTTTTCCTGTGAAGAGGCTGTAGCAACTGCTTTTATCATCTACTGTAAGTACAATAACAGCAGGAAATCAGGCAGCGCAGGCGAAATTAAGCTCTGTGACAAATGATTTGGTTTCTTTCCACTAACAATCATGATTTGACCTGAACTGCCTCAATTAAGGGCCTGGGGGTACCCTTGGTTCGTTCATTATACATTCAAGAGAGAGAGAGAGACGAAGTGAGAGACATAGAGACGAGAGAGAGAGATGAAACAGAAAAGATGACAGGATGTTAATTTGGTGTGCCATATGTAAGTATGTTTTAGACTAAGTAGATGGGGACCACACGATATTACTCTTTCCACCCCATCCCTCATCTAATAATCCAAGAAAGATCACAAACGCTGTATTTATGAGAGATCATTATGCCAATGTGTCCATTTGATGAATGGTGTCACTGATTAATAAAGACTTGAAACAACTGGATTCTGACTCCAAAGAAGTACACAGCTTTTAAGGAAAAAAATCAAATAATTGGCAGTCCTCATGCCTTAAAATCTCTCTTCCATGTTTCAGCCTTCAAAAAATACATCTTTTTACATCATTGGCATTTCCCTGTTCACAGACGCATTTCTCACAAGTAATAAAGCTTGTGAAACCAAATTGGAGAGGATCTTCTTGATTTTATCCTTTTAGTCTTGAAACATGAAATATCATTTTCCTAGGCTACCCACGGGACTGAGATGAGCTGCACAAGTTAGAACTTGTAAAAATTAAACACACAATGTGGAGGAAGATAATTATGCACCCCCATCTGGTTCACTGAGGCACTGAGGTACTTGGTAGGGCAATATTATGCTGCTGGTGGTTGCTGGGGCTTTTTCCAGTAAACTTATCTTTTAACCTTTTATTTTGAAACAAGTTTAGACTTACAGAAAAGTTGCAAATATTGTACAGAGAATTCACGTATACCCTTCACCCAGTTTTCCCTAATGTTAGTATCTTCCATAACACAGTACAACCACCAAGACCAGAAAATTAACATCAGCACAGTACTATTATTTTATTTTTATTTATTTTATTTTATTATTTTTTTATTATTTTAATTTATTTACTTTAGAGAGAGAGACAGTGCACAAGTGGGGGGGAGGGGCAAAGGGAGAGAATCTCAAGCAGACTCTGCGTGGAGCATGGAGCCTGACTCGGGGCTCCATGTGGGGCTCAATCCCACAACCCCAAGACCACGACCAAAGCCGAAACCAAGACTCGGATACCCAACCAACTGAGCGATCCAAGCATCCCTTTTAGCACAGTACTATTAACTAAACTACAGACCTTATTGAGACTTCACCAGTCTGTTCACTTAACATCCTTTTCTTGTTCTAGAATCTACTCCTCCTTGGGCAATTTCAGTCTGTGACATTCCTCCATCTTTCCTTGTCTTTTCTGACCTTGACACTTTTGAAGAGTACTAGTCAGTTATCTTGTAGAATGTCCCTCAATTTGGGTTTGTTTGATATTTTCTCATCATTAGACTGAAGTTACGCACTTTAGGCAAGAATACTATAGAAGCGATCATGCGCCCTTCTCAGGGCATACGACAGGGTGCATGATGTTGATGTGCCTGATTATTAGTGATGTTAACCCTGATCGATCAGTTAAGGTGTTTCTGTTATGATGCTCCACATTGTTTTCCCCTCTGTAATTAATAAATACCTTCAGAAAGGGAGCCTGTTTTTCCTCAAATGTTTGCCCACTAATTTTAGCACCCATTGGTGGATCTTGCCTTTCAGGCAGTTTCTAAAGAACCACACCAGTAGTTGTCCAAAGAGGCTGTAGAAAGAAGACCATGAAAAGGTCAAACATGCTGCAGGAATATCAGTTCACACAGTTGTGTGCAGGAGGCAATTATCTCACCGGACAAATCCAAGGGCCAGGCCTTTGGATACCAGGAATATCTGTTGTTCTATTTCCTGGCTTGGGATTGTTTAAAGAAGAAATTTCTAAGCTTTTAGGGAATGTGGAGGGGCTTAGCTTTTACTGGAGAATCTTCTTGTCCTTTCCTCCCCCCAAAAGAAATAAAACATCCCATTGAGTTTCCCCATGTGGTTTTGACCTCAGCCACATGCCCAAATGACTTCTCAATTAGCTTATGTCCTTTGGTTTGCAGGTGACAACCCCCTCACCTCCATTACCACCACCATCCTTATATGGTAAAACTTGAATATTCTTTTACCCTTCTAGGACTTTGAGCAATTCCAAGGTGCATTTCTTCATATTTAAAAAAATTGCCATTCTCAGTTATGAACTATCACCCATCTCATGAGGAATTCATAACCAGCTGCTTTGAATGGCTCTTGGCTTGTTCTGGGCATAATAAATCTACGTGAAACCCAGAGATGTTTCTGAAAATTGTTGCTTAACTGGGAAATAAACTCCTCCATTAAAATAACCCTACAAATTAAATTGGTGCCAGAATGAAAAGGAAATTCTGATAAGTCCCTTACATTGAATGAAAAACTCCCCCCCCCAAAATTCCCTCCAATTGGAAAGAACACAATTTTGATGTGTTCCAAAGGGCAGAAATAAAGAAGAATTTGAAATACAGAACACGTAGACTAAAGTCTCGGGCTTTCTTTTCTGATCTTCTGTTAAATGTGTCTATGATCTTGGAGTATCTTCCACTGGACAGTGGGAATATCTTTATAGTGCGTAACCTCACTTACAAGCTGCCCCCTCGATAACTTCTTCCCAGATGACCCAAGTCACAATTTGTCTCTTACAATCCCAGAGGCAAAGGTAGTTCAGTGAAAGGAGACCGTTCTAGAATAGGTGAGATGGTGAGGTGTTCTAATGTTCTCACTCACTCTCAGACTTAGGACTACCCATGAGCATCAGTGAAATCTTCAGAGCAGAGGCTCATCCACAGTTACTTCCTACCACATGGACTGTTCTTGCCAAGCAAAGACTATGCTCCTGGCCATTAATATGCGCTTTGAGTTATCATTTTAGGAATAGTGATAGAAAAAGACCCCCAGACTCTCATCTACGCCTACTTGTAACCATAAATACTCATTTGTGATGTGACTGGCTAAACTGGCCTGAGCAGCACTACCTAACATCAAAGAACATTGCTTCTACTGGCCCATACGGAAATCAAGGCTTTGACTGCCTTACTCCAACCAACTGAGTTCATTGGCCCAAGCCACCTGTCAAATTCCAACATCAGTATTTTATAAAGGACATTTTGTTGATCTGATCAGGGGGTGCCTGAAAGGGAGATTATGAGTCACTATTTCCCTGGTAAGTTTTTTTTTTTAACCCAAACCCCCAGAAGATATTAACCACCTTGGTCTATCTGCTTTGAACGCCAGCCATTAAAGGCCACGTGCAGCCTGGAAAGTGAAGAGTACAGACTTTCTATAGTAAAAAAGGGAAGAGGTGGGAAGGGTAAATAACATTCACTGGGCACCCTGATCTGCACTCATTAATTTCACTTATTGAACTGTTTAATCTTCATGGCCGCTCTGCAAGTCAAATAGTACTGGTCCATTTTATAAATGAGAACTGAGACTCAAAGAGGTTGAGGAATCTGAAATAGCTAAGTGAAATTCAAACCTAGTTTGGTTTGACTCCAAAGCCTATCCCTTTTAGATTACAACATCCTGGTTTTATGGAGCCCCTCTACATGTTCCCCACAATTTCAAAAGTGGTAGACCAAGAGTGAGTTTAGAAAACACTGTTTCTATTCATGTTGACCCAGTTGGGGGCATCCTTGTGGACCATGATTCTGGTTGGAGGACCCAATGTTGGAAATTGCCTCTCATCCCTATGGGCTCTTCTCTCCCTGCTTCAGGCAGAAGTATAAATGCACCTCTTGGTTGTGTCCACGCATTCTCTGAATAGTAAAATGACTTGTCCAGTAGCCCTTCTGGCCTTCTGTGTGTCTCCTGACAGCTTTAGGTGGAGCCAAACACTCCATGAATTTTTCTGAGAGCCAATACATAAAATCAACACCCAGAGAATTTTCTTGAAATGGCTGAGAACTCAGCAGACCCAAACCACTTAAAACCCCATTGAAAAGCTGAGAATTTGTGTTTTTCCTTCTCTCCTTTTACTGCTAATTTTCCTCCTCTCAAGTGGATAAACAAAATCTTTTATTTTCTCATCAAAACACACATCATTAACTGCTAATCAACTCAAGACTCAGAAATCCCTGAGCAACCTCTCAGTTTTCAGAAATGCCAAGCAAGAAATAAAGTACCGTTGATCCAGCCTTGGCTAATGGGACCAGGTCAGTCTCCAGGGGCTCCAGGTGCCAGGGACAGTGTCATAAAGTTAGGTCAACAAGTAGGCCCTCTGTCTGTGGGTCATGAAAGACAGACACAACTCTGTGGATCTTAGGTGTTAATGCCTCCCGCTTGCCAGGGTCCTGAGGGTTGGGACTGCTAAGAAAACAGGGTGGAGAGACCAGAGCTCCCCAGCCAAGGTCAGTTGGAGGCCAGTGAGTCTGGGAAAAGAGACACAGGTGGTCTGGGAAGAACAAATGAGGTCCCTGGAAGGAGTCAGAGGAGGCCGATGGACTGACAGCCTTCTACAGGTATAATCCAACTTCAGATCTAGTTCTGGCCTAATCAGAACTGCCCCCCCCTTAAACATTAGAGAAGGCAGCAGGCTTGGGGGAATTATGTAGCCCTCTCTGGGCTGGGGCAGGTGTGGTAGATTTATGAAGGAAAGAGCTGGAGGACAAAGAGAATGCAGGAAGGAAATGGGGCTATCCCAAGGCCATCCAACAGGTCTCGAATTAAGTGGAAGGCAAGACAGGAAGACCTGTCCAAATTGCCCATAGAATGTCAAAGGGTCTTGGCAATCCCATGTAGTTTAATTCGGCAAGTGTAAGTTGATCGTGCTAGGTAAAAGTGTAGGGGACACAAGGGATTCAGCAGTCCTAGATTTATCATTCATGGTTTTGATCCTAACGAGAACCCTGACAATCCACGACGTGTGGAAAAGTGCGAACTTGCTAAGGGCCGAAATTGAATTATGGCCACTTGAGGCTGGCGTCAAGAGTGAGACATTTGACTAGTGACTAAGCCTAGCTGTCCGTCAGACATGGCAGCATCTCGGCTGTCGCCTAGTGACTGCCAAGAGGCAGTATGGCATAGTGGCTAAGGGCAGGAACACTGGGATTACACTGCCTGAGTTTATAATCCCAGTTGTGCTACTTACTACCTATGTAACATTAGGCAAATGAACCTCCCAGTGCCTTTGTTTTCTCATCCATGACACGGAGTGAGTACCTGCAGGAGCTACCTTACAGGTTAAGGTTGTTAAGATTAAATGAGTTAACACAGGATGATCTGAAAGTGTTAGTGCCATTTGAAGCTTTAATAACTTCAGAAACATAAATGCTACAAACTCCCAAAAACCATCATTTAAAAGTGAAATTATTTAAATGTATTTTACACTTCTTTAGTTTTATGAATTCGTGTGTGTATGTGGGAAGCACATGGAACAGTGCTGGAAACACAGTAAAATGTCTGCTGTTATCCTCACGTGCGTTAACGCCTGGAAAGCTCTGCTTTACTTTCTTCTATGGAGAACATGAAAGGCGTGGGAATGCCTCCTTGGCAAATGTTGAAAATTTGCTATATTTCTACCAAAGGTGGGATTCCAGTCCGTGACAATAAATCAACACAAGAGACATTTCTACATCTCTATAAGGCGGCAATCTATGGTTGAAGTTCATTCAGTAGTTCAAAGAAGGGGCAGATGGATATGGCCCTGAACAAAACTTTCTTGGGACCAGGAGAGCTCTAAGACCCCTTCCTAACCATTTAAAGCCTAGGAAGAAAGGCCTTAGAAGACATGTCATTTTATGAAATCCTTTATACAAGCTCCTTTAACATCTACATGTGGTACAATTTGAGCGGCATCAAAACACACCAAAAATTATATCTGCCCCCGCCCAGCCTGTCGCACCACCTGAAATTCCACCACGACAGGCTCCCGGTCTAAGCTACAGACACTCCAGGGAGCGTTAAGTGCTTTTAGCTATCAACACTGGAGTTTGACTTTGTTTAAGCAGCTGCTTTCCCCTAACAGCCAGCTGAGTGGCTTGGAGGAAAAGAATAACAACTCTGATGGTAGCAGAGGAAAGGTGAATTTGCCATCCTGGGGCACTGCCCTGGAGAGGGCAACGGTGCCAGTCTGAGCAGCCACTCCAAGGAAGGCTCGAGGAGGACTGGGTCTCTGTGAGAGGGGAGGGGAAACTTCAGGGAAGAAGGTAGGCCTAGAAAGGGAAGGGAAGCAGCCTTGAACCGGGACAAGCTTTCTGCCTTTTTATCTCCCCCACGAATTGCAGCAAAAATGCTTCATGAATGATTAAATTATTGATTATAATATTCTTGTATAAAGGCTTTTTAAAAGAGTTACAACCAGACAGAAATTTTAAACTTTACTACTGAATGCTGCTGAATTCTAATTTGCTTGTTTGTTTGCTTCCCAAAGGATTACTAGTCCCTCACCATAAAATTGCAAAGTAATTTATATTCTTCACAATTAGGTTCCCTTAAGAAGAATCACTCAGTAATGTAATTAAAAATGAAAACCTTAACTCCTCATCTTTAAAATGCAATAGTAACAACATTTCCTGGATAGAATTTAACATTTAAAGCTTCTTTTTAATTTCGTCTTATGCGTAAGATGGTGCTTTAGTGGTAGACGTTAATTGCACTAAAACGGTAATGCAAAACCACCAGCAACTTGCGGCCGTATATCTTATACTTGCTCAGATCAATGCTATGATTATAATTAAGAATGCATGCTTGTGTCTGAGATAAATCTTCATATTGTGACACGTAAAATAAGATTTAAGATAATTATTTTCTTTCTAGTCTACCCCTAAATCAAAGGAGAATGTGTGGAGAGAGATTTTGTGGAAATTAAGTATATAGTGACCTGCCCTTTACTAGAAGTCACTTATCTGGCTCATGTAAACTTGGGGAGAACTGCCAGGAATGTAGATCTGACAGAGCCAAAATGTGCTTGTTTTTTTTTTTTTTTAAGATTTTATTTATTTATTCGACAGAGATAGAGACAGCCAGCGAGAGAGGGAACACAAGCAGGGGGAGAGGGAGAGGAAGAAGCAGGCTCACAGCAGAGGAGCCCGATGTGGGGCTCGATCCCATAACGCTGGGATCACGCCCTAAGCCGAAGGCAGACGCCCAACCACTGTGCCACCCAGGCACCCCCAAAATGTGCTTGTTAAACTACATGTGTAAGAAGGAGGCTGGAAGAATGCTTAGATACCTGGCTCTAGGAGTTGGGGGTGTTTGTGATCACCCTCAAAAGTGCATGTGCAGTGAGGTGGAGAGCATTGGGAAAGTGACAGAAGTGCTTAGTGGTGGTGGATGAAGAGCTGCTGTTTGGATGGAAGGCTCTGGCAGCACCTACATATGTTCCCTCTGGGGCTGGGATTAGGGTGGGGTTGACAAAGGAAGCTACAATGTGGAAAGCCTGCCCCTTACCCAAGAAGTCCCCATGAGAGCAGGACTATGTCTTTCCCTCGCTGCATCTCGAGGGCCTAGTATGTGGTGGGCACCCCATAAATATTTGTTGATGGATTGAATGACACTCCCTTCATTCGGGTCCCAGGACTCTAAGATTTGGGAAATGGGGCAGATGTTCTCCTACCAAAGAAACATGTGTAAGAAACCGAGTGGGAAATGCATGACTCTCCCATAAATAACCTCTGAGATGTTCAAGTCACCAAAACGAAAGAGGAAAATGGAGTATTTTCTACTCTCAGAAACTCAGAGGAAGAGGGAAAAACCAGAAGGTCCCATTGGACTGGGATAAGAAGGTCAGCGTGGGCAGTTTTTAAAGAAGATATCTCATCTGGGTGGCTTAGTCGGTCATGTGACTCTTGTTCTCAGGGTTGTAAGTTCGAGCCCCACGTTGGGTGTAGAGATTCCCTAAAAATAAAATCTTTTAAAAAAATTAAAATAAGTAAATAAAGGCGGGTATCACTTTAGGGTCAGTTCCCCAACCCTTAGAGCAGAAAGGAGATACTGTTAGAGAGTGGGGCTGTATGAGGCAATTGTGTGGGATGCAAAATGCCAAGTGCAATGTGTTTTGATGTAGAACTAAGATGGTGAAAGAGAAAATGGGGAACTGTCAGAGCTCACTTGGAGCCTGGAGCCTGTGAGGTGGTGTCTGACCACCATACTGAACATCTGAATTCTTGGTAAAACTCTGCTTTGCCTCTTCTCCATATGGTTCAGATTACGAAGGGTTGGATCTTTCTTTCCTGCTTTCATTCTAGAAGGAATTAATAAGCAGAGGAAGATGTGCACATGGGTAAAACCTCCCCAGGCTGGTCAGTGAACAAAGAATGGGGCATCTTATTCTAGTTTTTACAAGATGGCATCCTTGCCAGTCCTCTGCTCTCCACTCAGGCCAGGACTAAGTTGTACGCCATTTGAAACGCAGCAAGGACAGTTTTTAAAATCTTCTACCCACCCTTCAGACTTAGAATTTTAGAACCAACCTTGTGCCTCTGCTTTTAACCCTTTGTTCCATGGAAGTTTCTAGAAAAGCTCAGCAACAGGACCAAAAACTGCAAATGTCCACAAGATTTCTAAACAACAGCAACAATAAATCTAATATATTTAAAAAAAAAAACCTCACCCAAACATTTTAAAGTAAAAAATGCCAGTGTTTTCCTTAGCTTGAGGCAAAAATGACTTTTTTATTACATGGGAAAAGGAGCATGAAATCTCATAGGTCTTTGCCAAAGCTGAAACTCTCTGGGTACACTTTGAGAAGGAGTAGGATGATGAGTGGGCCATGGAAGGCATGTCGTTTAATTGGAAGTGCATGGGTCTCTTTGGCTCCATCTTCCCACTATTCACCAAGATCTCCCCTGCTTGGTCCTCTTTCATTCCCTGGCGGGGAGGCCTCTGGCATCAGCAGAAGTTCTTCTGCAGGGAATGCACAGTGAAGAGGGCAGGCTCACCACATACTGACCAGAAAGGCTCTGACAAAGCAGGCCTTCTGTTTCTTGCTTCCCAGTCTTCATGACAACTTCCTATGGATGTTTAGATTACAGGAATTCCTTATTCAGGAAACAGACGTGTTCCAAGCAGAAAGGTCATTGGGTATGGGCCCTGAGGTCAAGATTGTCTGGTTTCAGAATTAGGATCTGCCACTTGTTAGTTGTGTGTCTTGGGCCAGTTATTTAGGTCTGCTTAGCTTAGCTTAGCTTCTTCATCTGTAAGACAAAGAAGGCCTACCCTGCAAAGTGGCTGGGAAATGAGAAAAGATATTTGTGAAGTATTGGCCAATCAAATACTGCTTTCCTTTTGACTTCAGTGATGAAGTCAGTGATACTGTCCCATGGGAAGTGTCCCCTTACTCATGAATCGAAACTTTTGATGATAGCAAAGATGTCAAGATGAGATTCAGCCTCCAAATTTCAGAGGGACTTAGATATTGTGAAATTTCAAGAGTTCAACTAAGAGCTAGCTTATTCCTGACTTTATCCATTTTATAAGAGCAAACTGTCACATACTGCCTTTCCTTAAAACAGGACATATTTGCTTAGCAACCAGATGTTTTGGCTTCTGTAGGAGATGGGGCGAAAGCTGGGAATCAGTATAGAAAGATTCCATGGGATGTTGATTCAGTGCAGATAGGCACATGTAATCCAGAATATCAAGTCCCAGTCAGATATCAAACAAAATAACCCAATGACTTTGCCTTTTGTCAGGTAATTACAACTAGCAGAATGGAAAATGTCCTGGGCATTCCTTTATGTACTACGATGACAAGCACTTTGGGATAAACTTAGGTTCACGGCCCAACACAGAACGCATTGAAGGCAGCCAGCCCCATGCAGGTAGGAAGACTACCCACCGCTGCCCTTTCTCTCAGATGCTGAACATTGATGTTACAGTGTTGTTGTGCATTTTCCCGCAGAGAATTCTTTCTAACATTTAAAAGCTCACATTAGTAAAACCTTCAGGCAAGTTAAGGTGTAATAAATAAGATAAATAAAAAATAAATTTGGAGGAAGTGTACAGGAATGTTAATGTCCAGTGGAAACATCCCAAGGGATGACTGCTGCTGGCTCCTTTAAAAAAGGAATATCCTTTTCTCCTATAAGAAGTCTTGGCTTTCTCAGCAATGAGACTCTTAGAAGGGAATGGGTGATGCTAGGCTGTGAAGCAGTTAACTGGTGGCTACACGGAGGTTAAGAGCATAGGTCTTTTAGAGACATGAGTTTGAATTCGTCTGCACTGAGTAATGTCCAGTGAATTTATGAGCCTCTCTAAGCCTCAGTTTTATCATCTAGAAAATGACGATGAGAAAGGATCTCCTCCCCTAGGTGGTTGTGAAGACCACCTGTGGTAATGCATTCAGAAGGAGTAGATCGTGAGCATTCAATATGATGTTTGCTATTTTGAGACCTTTGGGGATCCAGGAAAGGCTTGGGAAGCTCACAGTTCTGACACCTATGATTGGGCCCTGGATGATCACTGGAATTAGTTGGTCAGGAATCTGTGTTCTAGAACGTCACCTAGGAAGTCAGTGGCCCCACTGAGGTAGGCATGGTCAGCAGACTGGCAAGTCAGAGGGAGACGGCACGGTCTGAGTGCTCCTTTGCCCTGATTTATATGCCAAACAGTCAGCTGCTCCAGAGCCCGAGCTATACACTTGGCAGGAAATGTTGCTTGGTTAGGAAAGGAACTGAGGCACCTGAACAGAAAGCATTATAGTTGCTACCTAATGGAGCAAGATCCAATAATAATAGCACCACCTTATATCTGTATAATTGTCTACAAAATATCTTTGCAAATGTTGCCTCATTTAGTCCAATTTAATCCCTTTATCCGTAAAATGGAGCCTACAATGCCTATCTTATCCCCATTGACAGAGGAGATTATAGAGACTCTGGGCCCTTAAGTGACTTGCCCAAGGGTAGACAGAAGGTGAGACCATGAGTCAAAGGTATTGGCGTGACAGGGTATTTGTTAAGGTAACAGTAGCTACTCTAAGAGACACCAAAATCTCAGGGATTTAATACATAGGCGTGTGTGTGTGTGTGTGTGTGTGTGTGTGTGTGTGTGTATCACCACTTAAATTAGGAATAGGTCTTTCATCCCTAAAACTTAAACACTTTGCACAGAGCTTGACATGAAGTAGCTTCTCAACAGCATTTTGTTGAATGAATGAAAGAAGAAAGAATAAAGTACACATTTAAGTTTATTTTGCTTCCACATCCCATCTTGTGAGGCCCAACGCCCCATGTCTGAATCAGTGAAAGCTCCTGAACTGTGAATAGTGTCAGTGATTGGGTACCATCCATGCCCATTTAATGAATAATTGAGAATTAACAGTGATTCAAGTCAATGATGCTGTATTGCAAAATGAACTTTTCATGTTTTGATAAGTGCAGTTTAATGTGAATTATTTATTATATTTTGTGGTGTATTTTGTAAAAGTAATAAAGATTTAGTAATATGAGTCACTGCCAGCTGCTTGCTGGTAAATGCTGTTCCGTGTGTGCACACTCCCTCTGTCACTGACTTTCAGATGCTTATTGAGGGACAACAGTGTGGTAAGGCAAAAGGAAAATACTGGAGCCAAAGACTCCATGGACAGACCAGCAATGTTGGAAGAAAGTGACCCACCAGGAGGACTATTTGCTATATCGACTTCTACTCCATATCAGCAACCTGAGATGTGATGTTCATAATCTGTGCTAATAAAGGGGCAGGGGTAAAAATTCCACTAAAATGAGTCTCCTTGGAACTCGCCTAAGATATTTTGTGGCAGGAGAATTTTTTTTGATAATGATTACAACATTTGAAAATCACATTCTTAATTAACAAGAGTAAAAATTAAAATCCAAGTAAAATTCTAACCCAAAATGTATAACCTGATTCCAATCATTAGAAGTATCAGACAAATCCAAATCAAGGATCATTCTATGAAACAATGGGACTGTACTCTTCAAAATAAGTCAGTGTCATGAAACTTCACAAAGACAAAAAAGGGGACTAAAGGTAAGACTACTGAATGCAATGCTTGATTCTGGACTGGAACATCGACTGTTTAAAAAAAAAAAAAAAGCAGGGGCACCTGGGTGGCACAGTCGTTGCAAGCGTCTGCCTTCAGCTCAGGGCATGATCCCAGTGCTCTGGGATTGAGCCCCACATCAGGCTCCTCCACTGGAAGCCTGCTTCTCCCTCTCCCACTCCCCCTGCTTGTGTTCTCTCTCTCGCTGGCTGTCTCTCTCTGTCAAATAAATAAAATCTTTAAAAAAAAATAAAAAATAAACAGGACAGTATCGAAACAATCAGCAAAATTTGAATGTGGACTCTATACTAGCTAATGGTGGTATATCAATTCTCAATTTCCTGAATTGGATAATTGCACTGTGGTTTTGCAAGAGAATGCCATTACATACTGAAATATTTAGAGGTAAAGGGTCATAAGGTCTGCAAGTTAGTCTCAAATGGTTCAGTAAATAAATGACATATATAAATATACATATATGTGTATATACGTGTGTGTGTGTGTATGTATATATATGGGGGGGAGAAAGAGAGGTTTGGAGGTCTGTTAGAGTAGCTAGAGAGTAGCTAGTGTTACCTCACTAATATTGTCTCACCAATTACTTGACTTTATTGTCTTACCTACTGAGAAATGGCAAGTAAATCTAGGTGACAATTTATGGAAATTCATTATACTATTTTTACCATTTTTATGTAGGTTTAAACTTTTTTCCAAATACACGCAAATAATGAATCATGGGACATTACATCAAAAACTAAGGATATACTGTACGGTGACTAACATAATAAAAAATTATTATAAAAACAAAAAGACATGCACGTGCATACACCTAAAAACCACATCCCCACGCAGTATCGGCAGTTAAGGAGCAGAAAATGTCTTTAATATTCCAAAGATATTAACCATAAGACCTTCTTGAATTCTCAAACTGGTTCATATCCACAGAACATAGCATCCCGTATCAAATGCAGTAAAACGTAACTTCCTGAGCAAGAACGTGTATGCAACAGGCAGAGAAAACAAAGCCACCTTCAGATGCACATGCTAGCAACTGGCTGGACTTCCCTCAGTAAGAGGCTTGCTGCCTCTTGAAACTCACACCCCACCAAAAACAGAAATGACCGTCAGGGTCACTCACAAAGAGTTGGAATGGCAGTTGTTGAATCTTCAGATGCCAAGAATCCACCTTATTTGGAAATCAGCAGGGGTTCCTTTTTGAGCTCCATATATTTGGGGTTAGAGTGTTTTTTTGGGAAGTTGGGTGGGTGGTTTGGGAGTCTCAATGAGCTTTCTGGATCAAGGGATTGGAATGTTTGTGGGGGAGATGGGAAAGGGAGTCAAGGAATAGTTGGGGATTGATAGTTGAAGAGAAAAACTAGATGGAGTTCAGCTACAGTTCAACTCAGCCTCCTCTTCCTGCCTGTGGTCCAACAGCAGTTGCTTTCCCTGTAAAAGGGGACAGTTATGTGCGCAGGGAACAAAGATGGAATTTATTGCACTGGGTTAGCCATTGTATATAAGTTATTGTGACCAGATAAAAAGAATACCATGTTTCTAAGCCATCTGCCTAGAGAGAGAAATAGCTGTGTATCAGGCAGTCTTTATAATGGTTTTTATCGTAATGGAATTTTTTTTAATCAATGGTCAGAGGTCAGGTGATCTACCAGCTTTCCTACTGAATTTTGGATTTCTCCTTCCATAAGTCATTTTTCTAAAGAGACTAGACCAACTGGGTTATGTTTACTAGTTGACATGTACCCAGCAAGTTGAAAAAATTTATTAATTTGGGAAAATAGTCACTCCATCCTGCCAGAACCCATTCTGTTTTCTTTTTGCCTGCAATGTTTAGCTTGAAGTACTTAAAATGCCATTTACAGCCTTTTGAAACCTCACTCTGAAGTATACTTCCAGTCCATATCCCCTCAGCCCTGCTACCACCTAATACCACAGTCACATTGTAGTCACTAGGATACTTAAAGTTCTCCGAACACATCATAACCTTGTGACTAGATCCTTGCTGTTTCCTACTTGGTCTTCTGGAAATGCTCCCCCTGCCATCTCTACCTTATGAGCTTTTATTTCATCCTTCAAAGCTCAGCTCAAATACTACCTCTTCTGGAACACCTTCCAAGACTCTTCCTCCTTCCTTTATCCCAGGCACAATGAATCACTTCCTTTTCTGTCCTCCAATGGTACCTTATTGAATCTTTTGTCATTGTCATTGACACACTCTTCTGGAATTAACTTCCCAACTAGATTTTTAACAACTTGGGATAGAGGCCCTGTTTTATACATCTGCATTCTCTGTACCCAGAACAACAAATGCTCCATAGTAGGGTAAAAAAATGTGGCTTGAAGGAATGACTCAATCAACGAAGCAATCAACAGATGAAGAAATTACAGCTATATGCACTGTCTCGCGCACAAGCGAAACACTCAACACATATGAACACAGCATAATAACAGCCTCTGTTTACTGACTACCTACTTTCTGCTGGCATGATGCATACATTTTATCTCACATCAACTCTACTACATAATTATTACTATGTTCATTTTAAAAATGAATAAACCAAGTTATGTAGAAATCCCTGGTGGCTTGTGTCCTCTCCTTTGTGGCCCATTGGATGATATTCCTCAACACCTTTGGGGTAAGATGCCTAGAATAAGGAAAAAATCTTCCAGCCCTTCTCAGCCTATTCCTATGGCTCTTTCTAGCATCCTCCTGCTGACCAGTGGCCACTGTTGGCTACTAAAGGTAGCTTTGACACAAATAATAGTGGCACTCTGCATTCTCCAGGTATCAATAGTTCTTGGAACCATAGTTTCTCCTCCCTACCACATTCTGAGCCCCTGAGCTAGCCAGATTTGGGAGCAACATTTCTAGAACATGCTACAGGCCATTCTGGAAGGCCTGGCCATCAGACCTTGGAGTCCACCTCAGGTATAAACTCTGCAGTGGTTCTCCACAAGCACTGGGGAACGGTTTGGACTTTTTAGTAATATAGCCTTTCCTATTGAGTATATTAGGGCCATACTTCAAAGCCCTAGGACATATGTTGGCTCCCATTCATCACCCCTTCTCCATTATCCCTAAGGCCATTTGCTCTATATGCCATCCCACTAATGATCTTATGCTACTTGCTAGTCAGCAATGTATTCTTACTCACTATGTGCCATCTATACTCCTTATCCAAGAAAGTGGCAGGGCCCTTCTTAGTGGCATCGTTTGTTAATCAGATTCACACAGATGAATATTGCTTGGAATGTGCCAATTCACTTGGCGATGTGGGCATTCACAATGTAAAGGAAAACAAGGTATAAATAGAAAACAATTGAAATCTCCATCTTCTAAAATATGCACATATCTTAATAACAGCTAAATAAATCCAAGATTAGTTTGGTGATTTTTTTTTCCACAGAAGGTTAACTTGCTTCAAGAAAAAAAAATAAGGAAAAATATAATTTTCAGAAAACAAATCAAGGATATATTTTAATCAACACACTATTCTTCTAGTTCAGCAGTTTACAGAAGTGCTCCCTAATCCTTAGGTGAAATGGTTTTAAGTGACTGATACAACAGCTAGTGTCCTGGAAACCCCAGCCTACCATCGATCTGAGGGATCCAGACTCACTGTGGAAAGAGTCCTCCTGTCTGGGTGCCCAGGGACAGGGTGAGGTGTTAGCCATTTCATATCTACCTTTAAACACAAAAATTCTAGAGATACGAATAGACATTTTCACAAAGAGGATATATGAATGGCCAATAAGCACGTGAAAAGATGCTCAATGTGATTAGTCACCAGGAAAATACAAACCAACTCCACAATGAGACCCCATTTCACACCTACTAAAATGGCTATAATAAAAAAAGCCAGACAATATCAAACAATGATAAGGATGTGGAAAAACTGAAGCCTTCATTACATTGCTGGTGAGACTGTAAAATCGTACAGCCAAGGTATAAAACAGTTCATAACCCAACAATTCCACTCCTACAGAAATTCACTCAAGATGTTCATAAAGGCATTATTCACAATGGCCAAAATGTGGAAACAACCCACATGTCTATCAACTCATGCATGGACAGATAAAATGTGGTGCAGGCAAACAACAGAACACTATTCAGCAATGAAAAGGAAAAAGGGGCGCCTGGGTGGCTCAGTTGGTTAAGGAACTGCCTTCGGCTCAGGTCCTAGGATCAAGCCCCGCATCAGGCTCCCTGCTCAGTGGGGAGCCTGCTTCTCCCTCTTCCACTCCCCTGCTTGTGCTCTCCTGATTTCTCTGTCAAATAAATAAAATCTTAAAAAAAAAGAAATGAAATAATGATATATGCTACAACATGAATGAACCTCAAAAGTATGATGCAAAAGGCCACTCCATTTATACAAAATGTCCAGAAAAGGCAACTCTATAGAGATAGAAAGTAGATTAGTGGTTGCCTGGGGCTGGGAGTGAGAAGACAGATGTACTGTAAATGGGCACAAAGGATCTTACAGGGGTGCTAGAAATGTTCCAAAACTGGATTATGGTCATGATTGTACAACTTGGTAAATTTACTGAAACATCATTAACTTGTACACTTAAAATGGGTGAATTTTATGGTATGTAAAGAATACCTCAATACAGTTATTTAAAAATAATAAAATATTAAAAATAATAGTAAAATAAGAAATAAAAAAATTTAAAGAGTCACATTTTATACAACACTGACCCCTCCTTGTGGAGGATCCAATCATTTCCCCAGAGGGGTGGCAGGGGTACCATCAGCCTCACTGGCCAGGTTCCCACCACTCTTGAAACTGAATGGACACTTTGCAGAGATGCCGGGCCACCCAGGGGACTATTTCCACCAAATGCCTGCTGAATCCCACCATGGCAGACAGACAGCTCTTACACATCTCTGGGTTACACTGGGACAGGCATCCTGGGGGTGGGGATGGGACTCACATGGGGGGGGCGTTCTTTTGGTCTCAAGCAGTTACCATCCTGCTCTTATTTCAGGAATACTGATTCCTTGGGGTCCTTCTACTGTCTTTCCCCCCATAATCCCAGTTGGCTCCATTTTCTTTCTTAAACTAAAGATATTTCCAAGCAATCACTGTGCGTACCAAGTACTGCATATATTGTTATTGTTCTTGTTACTTAACAAACACTTCTACGACGCTTAATGCCAGATACTCTTCCATGTGCTTTAGAAAAGTTAACTCATTTAATCTTTGTACTAATACGAGCTAGGCATACTAATTATCGTCCCCATGTTAACAGAACTTGTCTAAGCTAGTAATTGCAGAGCTGGGATTTGAAGGCAGACCATGCTCTAGGCTGTGTTCTTAATTCGTATATAGCAAAAATATTAATGTGCTTAATTCTGCAAAGTATTTAGCAAAGCTCGTGCTTCCATCTCCCATTTAAGGCAGCTAGGATTGGACTGCAGATTTTTCAATCTCCAGCTGAAGGCTTTTATTCCATCATGCAACTGCCTCCTTCCAGGCTTTTTCTTCTACACCAGTGTTCTCAAACTTGAGCGTGCATCAGAATCCTATGGAGAAATCCTCAGTATCCCTGGGCCCCACTCTTAGAGTCTCTGATTGAGCAGCTCTGGGGCAGGGCCTGAGTCCGCAGTTCTAAGTTCCCAGGTGATGCTGATGCTTCTGGTCCAGGTACCACACTTTGAGAACCCCTGCTCTACACCAATCCAGTCAAATTAACCCTGTCCCAGGAAATTCTGTAAAGTGATAGTAATATCACAAAACAAGGTTTTATTATTAAATTGGCTGTGGGCTATTCAGGCCAATGCCAGGGGCTGAAATGATTGAGCTCACACATTTTTTGTTTTGCCTCCTGTACTTTTAGGCAGAAGTGAAATAATCCCCCAAAGAATCCTATGCACTTACAAGTTTGACATGCCCTCCTCTGGTTCACCTCTGGGAGCCCAGATTTCCATTTGGCTTGTACCCACTATTACAGTTGACCCTTGATCCACATATAACTTTTGACTCCCCAAAAACTTAATCACTAATAGCCTACTGGTGCCCAGAAGCCTTACCAATAACATAATATTCAATTAACACATATTTTGTGTGCTCTTTATATTACCGTATTCTTACAATAAAGTAAGCTAAAGAAAAGAAAATGTTAAGAAAATCATAAGGAAAGTACATTTACAGCCCTGTACTGTAAAAAATCCACATATAAGTGGACCTGTGCTATTCAAACCCATGTTGTTTAAGGGAACTGTATATCCTTAATAATACTCAAAATGCCTAAATTTGTATCAACTACTGTAAGGCTTAATGTAGAAAGGCTGAAGATCTGGGATCACACAGACCGGGGCGAAATCTTAGATCCTTTCATAGACACCCGAGACTAACTCATCATATGTAAATATGGTGGTGACAAGTGTCTACCTCAAGGCTTTAGTGTGTTGTGATCTCAAACATGTAAAGTGTCCGGCACATACATGCACTCAGAAAGGGCACGACTAAAACTCTGTTAGGGAAGAAATGAGTTCAACGGCATGGGAAGGAGACATTAGACAGTGGCTTAAATAAGACAAAAGTTTATTCCTGACTCACATAAAAGTCATCATAGGACCCAGGCTTCATCTCTCTTTTTGATCCATCTCCAAGATGGCTCCTCACCACGTTTTAGCAAGTGGGAAGAAGGACACGTCATTTCTGTTCATACCCCATTTGCCACAACTTACTCCTATGACCACACTTAGCACTATGGTAGGTTGGGAAAGGTACCTAACTAAAAATCAAGAGTGGTCTTTTTACAGAAGAAAAGGAGAGTGGATACTGGGGACAATTTGCAGTTTCTATACATATATTTCTTCATTTGATGTGGAAAGGCTGGGATGCTGGGGAAGGAGGTAAATAAACTGAGAGAAGGACAAGTGCAAGCAAGGCACAGCTCTTGTCCTCAGAGGCAACACAAGTCCTGAGCATGATTCATTCAGCATGTTGGAAGACGGAATCAAGACGGAAAGACAGATGAAAGACATCAGGTCAAAGCTGGATGGCAAGCCACAAGGCTGGTCTGCCACTTAGCCACAGAGTACTGATGGCCAAGCACTCACGTTGTCTTCTGGCCTTCCTGGGCTGCACCTGCCAGTGGGGTCCAGCCAAATTATGGGGAGGAAGGAGGCAAGTTAGGGCCTAGATTGGGCAAGGCCCTGACCGTCCCATGATCCAGGTCTCCTGGGCCACCACCCTAGCCCAGTTGCCATCATCTCTGGCTTGAACCTCAGCAGTGAGTCTCCCAACTCATTTCCCTGCCTCCCCTCTGGGTCGTCCCCCATTTTTTTGTGACAGTAGTAATGGCAGGCTTCCAACTGGTTCTGATCAGGTCCTCCTGGCTTCAGAGAAAAGGCTTTTTCCCTTCATGCCTCATACCAAGCCAATGTGGCCAAAATCTATAACCTGCTATGTGGGGGATAACGAGGGCCCAAGACCCTTGGTCTGTGGGTTGGTGGGATGTGTTCACATTTGAGAACTACTCGGCACTGAGCCCTCTTCACAGAACTCCTAACCTCTGAGCTGCAGGATCCTTTCACTGCCGGCCACTCTGAGGACTCAGGAACCTTCATTTCTCCCTTTCACACAGAGAGAACCCTCTGCTGCCTTCTCTTCCCTCTCCCCCACCCCCCGGTTTCCAGGTTTCCAGCAGGCTACCTACTAGAATCACCTGAGAAGCTTTTAAAACTCTTCATACCTGGGCCCCACCCCAGACCAACTGAATCAGAATCTCATCCCAGCTTCTCAGTCAGATTCAAATGCCGCAAGGTGGGGCCAAAGCATCTGTATTTTAAGAAACCCCTCAAGTTATTCCAATGGGCAGCCAGGGTTTAGAACCACTGCCTATAAGTCACTCTCGAGAGCCAGGAAACAGACTGTTCCACAAAGAGACAATTGTTGACAGGATGGCGAATTCAGATCTCTAGGCGCTGTCATGTGCTAAGCAATAAGCTAGCACTTCTCTAACTTAGAGGTGCACAGGAGTAACTGCAGCTGGAGGCTACACACAGACCGTGAGGCACTAGGTCTGGGTGGAACCTGAGACCCTGCATTTCTCACAAGCTGCCTGTGGTGCTGCTGCTGTTTCTCCCCCACCATACTCTGAGCAGCAAGGTAATAAGCTACGTGGCTTTCAGAATCAGAGAGACACAGTGACGGTGAGTGACACGGATGTCATCCCCAGTGCATAATCAGCTTTCCAAGTTAAGCACCCTCGGGCTCCTTATTCCCTCCTAGGAATTTGGCAACCCCTAGCACTTTAAGGGTGCAGGGCCTCTGAAGCAAGGTAGGGCAGGAATTCTGCCCTTGTCCATTTGCTTCTGGGCTCCATGTAACTTAGCTTCCTCCAGTCATTTCTGCTCCTGCATGCCCCAGAACCAGACTCAAGAAGCCTTTTTTTCTGCCTTCGGCCCTGATCACTCTGGACTGAGTCAGGTTTTGGCCCAACCTCCTCTGCCTTGTCCTCAGTGCTGTTTGGCCTCCTGTTTTTGTGCCTCTGCTTCTGTCTGACTCTGTTGAGCTCACTCCTTTCCTGGTTTTTCAAGCTGCCACCAACCACGGCCCATCAAACCCAGATTCTCTCTTCCCAAACGCACCTTGTTTTAATTGAATGACAAAGTCACGTTCAGAGTTCTATGCCTGTTAAGGCCAACAGAGACCCTTAGAGCCTTCAAAAGAGAATCCATGTAAAACACAAAACTGTATACACAGATTTACTGGGATGGCCCTGTCAATTCCTTCTCCCCCATCTCCATCCATGTCAATGTTGATTCCAGATTTTGTCCCAAAGACCTTGCTTCTCTCACATTCAAAGTTAAGGTTCCTCATTTATGCTTATCTAGGGTCCAATGACTTGGCTTGGCCTTCCTGTCACTCCAGCTCTGGTATCTGACCTCGGCCCATTCCCTACATCCAGCCCCATTACTCCTCTCTTGGCATTGACCATTTGAAGCTCCATGACAGAACCCACAAAAGGACAGCTACACAGCACCAGCACCCATCACCCTGCTGGCAATGCTGTCTCCTCTTGCACCTGGCAGCACCATCTCCTTTACCTACAGAATCCTGCCAGGTAGAACAAGGCACGACAGTGCCCTGCAACCCAAGTAAGCACTGCCAGGTATACTAGCTTTCAGTAAGAAAGCATAATGGTTTTGCAGTCTTATGGAGAAGTGATGCAATAGTACAATTATGTAGGATGTAACCACTGGGGGAAACTGAGTGAAGAGTGTAATGGGACCTTTCTACACTAGCTTTGTAAATTCCTGTAAATCTACAATTATTTCCAAATAAGAAGTTTTTCAAAAGCAAAAAAGAGAGGGGGGAGGGGGGAGAGGAAGGGGAGAGGAGGGGGGAGAGCGAGGAACCGGGAGAGGGAGAGGTAACACCCAAATTTTAATGTGCATATAAATCACCTGGGGGATTTATTACAATGCAGATTCAGATCAAGTAGGGCTCAGGCAGGGTCTGAGGTTGCATTTTTTAACAAGCTCCAGGGGAGGCCTATACTTCTCACGAACCTTCCTTTGAGTAACAAGGTCATAGGACATGCTTTTCTAATGAAGTGTTTCAGTCAGCTAAAAATTAACATGTTTTTAAATTATATATCTCTAGGTCAATTTGACACCCTTTTCAAAATTCCTAGCTGGGTGCAGTTACTGCATAAAAACATCCCATGTGACCCAGTTTATCTCCATCATCAAGTATAATAGTTCTTTCACACTTGCCCTGAAGTCTTCATTAAGAAAAAAAAAATCTTCTTTATTTCTTAACATAGGCTCCACACCCAAGATGGGGCTCAAACTCACAACCCAAGGATTAAGAGTTGCATGCTCCACTGACTCAGCCAGCCAGTTGCTTCTTTAAATATTTTATTTATTTTTTTTAAAGTACACACTCGCCCTGAAGTTTTACTTACAATGGAATTGGGTACCTCCCCGCTCTGAGTCCCTCTCCCTCAACCAGATATGGCTCAGGCCGCCTTCCCTGACTGTTCTGGCCCCCAAAATGGGTTATCTTCATAGTCCCTTGAGCCTTGGCCACAGGAATAAGGGTTTGCCTTCCAGTAGCCCAGGCCCTTGTGACCCAAAATTTCCCTGGCGGCTTATTCCTTTGGGAAAAGAGCTATGTCCCTGTCCTGCATTAAGTGAGGCACTAGCCAAGAGACTGGTGCAGGCCTGACACGAGGAACCAGACCAGGCTCCGTTTCCTACCATGGCAGATGACATGGGGGGTAGGGATCTGAAAGGAAACTCCAAGAAGGGTCAGGACCTGTGTCAAGTTTCAGGTCTGGCAAACTCAGAAACAGGTGAAAAGGACCCAGAAAAGGGATTGCAAACAGACTATGATTGGTCTTTATCCACAAGTGGCGGATGGGTGTGTTGGGTGGGAATAATGAGCCAGAGGCAGAATAGACACTCACTGCCCTCAACTTTTCCATCCTCCTAGATTTTGTAAAAACTATAACGAACATTCAGTGCCCCCATAGGAAACTATCCCTGTGACAATTTGCTACCAACATAAAGTCTAGAATTAAAAATAATCTCAGCCCCCTAAGAGTCTGCCAATGGATAAATGGATTAAAAAGATGTGGCATCCCAGCTATACAATAAATAAGTCCTGAGGATGAAATATAGAGCATGGGAACTATAGTTAATAATATCGTGTTGTATATTTGAACGTTGCTGAGAGAGTAGACCTTTAAGTTTTCATCGCAAGGAAAAAAGAAGGAGTTTTCTAAGTATGCATGGTGATGGATATCAACCAAATTTATTGTGGTGACCATTTTGTAAAATATTCGTGTCAAATCATTCTATTGTACACCTGAATTTAATATAATGTTGCAGGTCAATTATATCTAATTTTTTTTAAAAGGTATGAATAAAAAGATAAAAAATAGATACATAGATAAGCAAGGTATGTGAAAGGCTTGGCACATATTTTTAGGTGCACAATTCAATGATTTTTAGTATGCTGGCATTTTTTAAGCTCAGAAATATTAGATGTTGTTGTTATTACTAGTTATTATTGGAGTCACATAATCACTATATTGTGAGCTTCCTAAGCTTAGTGTTATTCTTCTCTGAAACTTCATAACACCTAGTACTATCCTTTGTGCATTGGAGGTGCTAAATAAAGGAAGTGATCAGCACAAAGAAAAAAAAGGTGTGGTATGTATATTATACATATGTATATATAATATATGTAATGTATATAATGTATATATGATACACATAAAATTGGAATATTATTGAGCCATGAGAAAGAAGGAAATCCTGCTCTTCGTGACAACATGAATGGACCTTGAGGACATTTTGCTAAGTGAAATAAGTCAGAGAAAGACAAATAAATATTGCATGGTATCCCTCACACGTAGAATCAAAAACAAAGTGGAACTCACAAAACAGTACACAAGTGGTTGCCATGAGTTGCAGGTGGGAGAAAGAGGGAAAGGTTGGTAAAAGGGTACAAACTTTCAGCTATAAAAATGAACAAGATCTGAGGATCTAATGTACAGCATGGTAATTATAGTTGATAGCACTGTATTGCATGATTGAAATTAGAGAGGAGAACTTAAATGCTCTCACAAAAAACCCATTTAAAGAGATAAATATGTGAGGTTTTGCATAGGGTAATTAACTAAACGGGGGGGGGGCTTTCACAATGTATGCGTATATCAAATCGTCTCGACGTACACTTTAAACATGATACAATTTTGTCAATTATACCTCAATAAAGCTGAGGAATAATGTCAGCTCAAACTTGAATTTTTTAAAGGTGCCAAATCCATGGCAACCATTTATAAACTACATTTAACTAGAGACTTAGAGTGAAAGTTTAAAAGTAATCTCTCAGCAATCATAAACAAAGAATATATATGCATACGTACTAAAAATCGTGAGGGCTTATTCAATAACCTCTCATTTTACTACCACGTCTGGAAGAAAGAGCCTGAAATTAAAACACAAGCAACTCGCTATAAGCTTTTGAGCCGCAAGTCCCCTCCAAATTCAAGACATCAGCAGACACTAGATGGTGACATAAAGAAATGAACCTACAAATGAACCAAATCACTGGCAGGCCTGGTACTCAAAACCCAGAGCAGGAAAACCAATTCTAAACGTTTCAGAAAGCAAACGAGAAAATAAAAACGAAACACAGAGGGGTGGAGGTGATCCGGGATCAAGCTTCTTTTAGCAGCTTAGATGAGGTTAATGGGTAAAAATGTGCAGGGTCCCAAATACGCTGCATTAGCTACAATTTGAAACGGGGGAAAATAGAGCTCTCAGAAAATTACCACATAAAACACCACATCTCCCTGAAAACCCAAAGTAAAATTAAAAACCTCAGTTAGAAAAGAGCTTGATACTGAAACACGGGCTGACCGAGGAGATTTAGGCAGCAATTAGCTCAAGTTTGAGAGGCCTAGGCTGGCCACATAGCCCTGTTTACATTTTCCCACATTGCACCACGCTGTGAGTTATGGTTAAACTCCAGGTCTGGGGGGTGGGCACAAGTCTCCCCTCCCCCTGCTTCAATACAAGTGAATGCCCCCAACACAGAGCCTAGCATGGAGGGGTTCCTGATGAATTGCCTGGCACCTCCTCCCCAATACCCACCTTCTAGATCCCCTGGGGGCAAAATCTGGAGTCTCGGTTATGAAAAACTCACTTCACTACCAATCAGAAGAAAGAGACTGTAATGGAAAAACAGCTTCTTTATCCTTGCCGGTTCTTAGCTTTTACAAGAGTTTGTTTATAGTGGAGTATAAATTAACCCAAGAAATTGAAATCGGATATAGCTCAGGCCTCTAAAGGCGACCCAAGTGGGTGGTGATCTGGGAAAGGCTGCCCTGTCTTGTCAGAATTCTGGGAGAGCTTGGGCGCAGGGGCAGACTAACCCAAGTGCAGCCGCCTCCAGCCTCCTCCCGGGCTCTGGCAGCCCCACACCAGAGCCTTGGCCACCAGTCTAGATGAAAGGGTGCTCCTTCCCTGGGCTGCCACCCTCTCGGCCCCCAGGCAGCTTTCAGCCGCTAAAATCAGAATGACTCTTCGGAATTGCTAATGCCAAACTTCTTCCTCCAAAGAGAGAGAGAATTCGGAGGCTGCCAACAGGCAAAATTGCTTTCAACCCCTCTCCCCCTTTCCAGATAACATTTGCTTTTTAATGGCAGCTCCTGAAGCATGGACCTCCCCTTCCCCTCAGGACGTCCCCTCACACCGGGAGAGGCTCACTCCTCGGCCTCCACACGGGGCCAGCGCTGGAGTAGTGATTGCTGATTGCTGCGAACCCGGTGCTTCACATTGTGCAGGGAAGTCCCGCGGAGCAGAAATACAGCCCGTGCACTTTCTCAAATGGACAGCAACTCTCTGAAATGAAATCCTCCAGCACGATCAAGTGAATACCTTCATTCAGAGATTAAACCCCCAACATGCAAAGGCAAAATAAACGTTGCCTGATAGGAGAATAGATATACTTTCTGGGACGCAAACTATTTCATCACCCCCAGGAGCTCTTCTAAAGAGATAGCCGCAAAAGTGAAAAGTGAAAATCTACTTGGCAGACAACAGCCCAGGCCTTTACTGCTGTACCTTCTCCTCACTTTAACAGGATCATGGAGGAACAAAGAACCCCAATCAAAGCTATTTAGGAACGAGGAAATCATCAAACCCTTTAACTGGAGCCTACTGCTTCTAACTCAGCCTTGCAGCTGAAGACTGCCAACTTGTTCTTCTTCCTCCAATACCGGTTGGGGGACTTCCATTTGTCACATACTATGCTACTTCTGGGATGGAGCTGCCAACAAGTTAGACCCAGTGCCTGCCCTCCTGGAAGTCACAGACAAGCAGAAAAGACAGGCAAGAGAGAGAGACCTCAGGAGAGGTTCAGGGTGCCAAGAGGCCCACCCCAAAATCAAGACCCTCTTAAAGTAGGGCCTTGGATATGTATTTTAACAAGCCTTTCAGGATTCTGATGCATGCTCCAGTTTGAGAACCACTGCTCTAGGCAGGAAAGTTCATGACTTTCCAATCTCTGAGTCCCTTAGTCCCTTAACATGGGCTTTACACACATTATTTCACTTTACAGTCCCACGGGATAATAATAGCCTGCAAGGTGGATGTATTGCTGAAGACAGTGCTAGCTGTTGTAATGAATAAACCTCAAATTTCAGTAGCTTAACACAATTTATTTCTGGTCTGCATTATAGTCTCAGACAGTTGTCCATTTTGGCAGTGACAGAAGGAGAGACTCTCCTCCATGCAGTCATTGAGGGATGCAGGCTAATGGAAGCTTTACCACCTTCATCACTAGGCTTCCAAGGTCACCTGGGAGTCAACATGGAGGCAGCAGGTAAGAGAGGAGAGCATGGAGAATACACCCCCTCTTCACAGGTGGCTCAGCCAGGAAGTGACACATAACACTTCCACTCACATTGCACTGGTAGTCACATGGGCCTCACCTAGATGCAACTGCTACTGGGCAATGTAGTCCTTGACTGCAAAGTTGCTTCCTACTCACAACTGCATACTTTGGAATGATGGTATAAATTTTGATGGGCAGCTGACATCTCTACCACAGCAGACGTTACAGTTTTGCAGATGAAGATAGGTTTACCCAGATTAAAAAATTCCCAGATTAAAAAGTGGACATCACACCACTTATAAAGCTGGATGGGGAATTCAAGCCACAGTCTAACTCCATACCCCTCTCTTTAGAACACTTCATCCTCATGTCCACAGTCACGCTCTGTGTTAGGCTGAGTAATGTCTCCTCCCTCAAAAGCTGTCCACATCCTAATCCCTGGAACCTGTGACCATATTAGTTTACATAGCAAAAGGGACTTTGCAGATGTGATTAAGGATCTTTTTTTTAAACTGATGAATCATTGAACGCTACATCTGAAACTGATGATGTACTATGTGTTGGCTAATTGAATTTAAATTAAAAAAAGGATCTTTTTAAAAAAGATTTATTTATTTTTTGAGAGAGAGAGCGCGCGCGCTTGTACAAGCGGGGGAAGGGGCAGAGGGGGAGACGGAGAGAGAATCTCCTGCAGACTCCCTGCTGAGCGGGGAACCTGAGGCAGGGCTCAATCTAAAAACCCTGAAATCATGACCTGAACTGAAGTCAGAGGCTTAACTGACTGAGCCACAATAAATTAAGGATCTTAAGGAGATTACTCTAGATTATCCAGGTGGGATCAATGCAATCACAACGATCCTTACAAGAAGGTGGCAGTAGAGTTGAGGTCAAAGAGAAAAAAGGAGATGTAGTAATGGGACCAGAGGGTGGAGTGATGTGCTTCGAAGATGGAGGAATATAGCCAAGGAATGTAGGCAGCTTCTAGAAGCTGCAAAAGGCAAGGAAAAAGATTCTCCCCTGAATCCTCCAGAAGGAAAACCCTGCTAACACCTTGATTTTAGTCCAGAGTTGCAAGAGAATATTTTTTTAAGCCACTACATTTGTGGTAATTTGTTATAGCAGCAATAGGAAACTAATAACCTTCTCAGTACCATGGTTTTTGGTTGGATAACTTGGTAACAGTTCCCCCTTGGCAGGGCCCCAAGATCTCTTCCCTCTATTTTCCTCAGTCCCACCCAACAAAAAGTCCTACCCTCAGCTGGGTCCTCCCACCCACCCAGGAAGGATAGAGGTGACAGAGAGAATGATGTGTCCTCATATTAGAACTTCACACAGAGCCAAGGTATCAATTAAGTATTGTAGTGTCTAAAGGGGGTGTCTGTCCAATTGGATGGGGGCCCCAAATGTGGGGAAACAATCAGATAGAAGCCAGTGGTGCAGGAGGTGAAAGGATTCACCCGAGGCAAAACAAAGGAGATAGAAGGTTACTGAATTCACTACGAGGGAGCGCAGGCTGGAAAGCAGAGGAGAGGGTATGTGCAGTGAGGCAGTGGGTGGAGGCTGTTTTTAAAGGACAAGGATGGGGAGGTATGGTGACATATGGAATTCTCCCTTTTTTGGTAACTGTGCCTAGCTTTAAGTAGCCCATTGGCTAGTTAGGGCCTACAGATATTCTGAGGTAGGTCGCCTGATGGGTCTGTCTGTATTCAGCCAGGGGGTCACTACAGATTTTTCTACATTCCATTGCTCAAGCCTGTTTGCCTAAAAGTGGCCTCTATGAGTATTATTTAAAAATACTGAAAGAAAATAATATTTTAAAAGTTCTTGAAAACTCCCATTCATGACTTTTTTTAAAGGTAAAAAAACTAGGAATAGAGGAAAAGGTCCTCAACTTGGTAAAGAACATCTACAAAAATCCTACAACTGACATCAAACCTAATGGTGAAAGACTGAATGCTTTTCCTCTAAGATCAGGAACAAGAAAAGGATGTCCATTCTCACCATTCTTACTCAACATACTACTGGGAGTCCTAGTAAGCACAATAAGGCAATAAAAGGAAATAAGATGCTTACAGTTTGGAAAGAAAGAGAAAAAAACCAGTGTCAGTTTGCAAATGACAAATTGTGTAAATAGAAAATTCCAAGGAGTCTACAAAAAAAAAAAAATCCCAGAATTAGTAACTGAATTCAACAAGGTTGTACGTACAAGATAAACTCACAAAAATAATCATACCACTTCTATAAACTAACAGTAAACATATGGAAATCAAAATTTAAAACTCAATACCATTTACATTCACTACAAAGAAAATGAAATACTTAAGTATTATCTTCGAAAAACATGTTCAGGATCTGTATCCTGAAAATTACAAAATGCTGATAAAAAAAATCAAAGAAGACCTAAATAAATGGAGACACATGATGCTCATAGATTTGAATACTAAACATAATAAAGATGTAAATCCCTCCCAAACTGAAATTTATAGTCTCAGTGCAATTACAATCAAAATCTCAGCAAGGTTTTTTTTATAAACATAGATAAGACTATTATAAAATTTATATGAAAAGGCAAAAGACCTAGAAAGCTAAAACAATTTTTAAAAAGAATAAAATGGGAGGAATCGTTGTACCTGATACTAAGACTTCCTATATTGCTATAGTAATCAAGACAGCATCACACTGGCAGAGGGATAGACACATAGATCAATAGAAGAAAAAAGAAAACCCAGAAACAGAGCCACACAAATGTGCCAACTGATTTCTGACAAAGGTGCAAAAGCAATTCAATGAAGAAAAGATCGACTTTTCAACACATCATGTTAGAGAAATTAAACATCCACAGGCAGAAAAAAAAATGAACCTGCACCTAAGTTTCACACCATAGACAAAAATTAACTCAAAATGGATCATGGACTTAAATGTAAAAAATAAAGCTATAAAACTTTCAGAAAAAAAATTAGAACAATATTTGGGATTCAGGCCCAGGCAAAGAGTTTGCACACTTAGCAACAAAAGCACAATCCATAAAACAAAAAATATATAAATTGGACCTCATAAAATTAAAAAATTTTTGCTCTGTGAAAGCCTACTAAAAGGATTAAAAAGGGGGCACCTGGGTGGCTCAGTCAGTTAAGCATCCAGCTTCTATTTTTGGCTCAGGTCATGATCTCATCGGTCTTGGAATCAGGCCCCACATCCGGCTCCTTGCTCACCAGGGAGTCTGCTTGAAGATTCTCTCCCTCTGCCCCTCTCCCCACACACATGCACGTGCACACCCTCTCTTTCTCTAAAATAAATAAATCTTTTTTTAAAAAGATAAAAAGACAAACTACATACTGGGAGGAAATACTTGCAAACCACAGATCCAACAAAAGATTTGTATCTACACTATATAAAGAACTTCCACAATTCAACATTAAAAAAACAAACAACTCAATTAGAAAATGGGCAAAAGACATGACCAGACATTTCACCAAAGAGGATTTACATGTGACATATACGCACATGTAAGGATGTTCAACGTCATTAGCTGCTAGAGAAATGTAAATTAAAACCATAATGAAGTATCGTTGCACATCTATCAGAATGTCAAAACTAAAAAATAGTGCTGCCTTTGCAGAATCCCACAGGTTTTGGACTGTTGTGTTTTCATTCTCGTTGGTGTCCATAAATTGTTTAAATTGATTTTTGATTTCCTGGTTTATCGAGTCATTCCTGAGCAGGATGGTTCTTAGTCTTCAAGTGTTTGAGTTTCTTCCAAATTTTTCCTTGTACTTGAGTTCCAATTTCACAGCATTGTGGTCTGAGAATATGCAGGGGATAATTTCAGTCTTTTGGTGTCGGTCGAGACCTGTTTTGTGACCCAGAACATGGTCTATTCTTGAGAATGTTCCATGGGCATTAGAATAGAATGAGTATTCTTTGGTTCTGGGCTGTAGTGTTCTATATATATCTATGAGGTCCCAACTCGTCGAGTATGGCATTCAAAGCCCTTGTTTCTTTGTCGATTTTTTGCATGGGTATTCTATTTCTGATAGTGGAGTGCTGAAGTCCCCTACTATTAATGTATTTTTGTCTATATGTCTCTTTATTCTGGCTAAGAGTTGACCTGTGTATCTTGCTGCTCCCCTTTTGGGGGCATATATATTTATAATTGTCATCTCCACTTGTTGAATACTTCCTTTAAGAATAATATAGTGCCTTTCTGTGTCCCTAACTATAATCTTTAGTTTAAAATCCAATCTGTCTGATATGAGAATTGCTACCCCAGCTTTCTTTTGAGGTCCATTGGCATGGCAGATGGTATTCCATCCCATTACTTTCAGTCCAAATGTATCTTTGGGTTCAAAATGAGTCTCCTGTAGACAGCAAATGGATGGGTCATGTCTTTTTATCCAATCTGCAACCCTGTGGCGTTTTATGGGAGCATTCAGGCCATTTACATTGAGACTGATTATTGAGAGATATGATTTTAATGATGCCATGTTGCCGGTAAAGTCTTTGTTCCTATAGATTGTGACTTTCTGTTCTGTATCACTCTTGGGGCCTTTTTACCTTTATAGAACCCCCCTTAATATCTCCTGTAGGGCTGGTTTCGCGGTTACGAATTTGGTTAATGACTAGCGATTCTGGAACGTCTTTATTTCTCTATCAATTCTGAATGACAACCTTGCTGGATAAAGGATCCTTGGCTGCATGTTTTTCTCTGAAAGAGCTTTAAAAATGCCCCCCCAAGCCTTTCTCTCATTCCAGGTCTGTGTGGACAGGTCTNTGTAGACAGGTCTGACGTAATCCTGATACCTTTGCCTTGGTACGTGAGAAATTTCTTTGCCCTGGCCGCTTTCAATACTGTATCCTTGGATCTAATATTTGCGAATTGCACTATGACATGCCGTGGCGTAGGTTTGTCCTGGTTGAGCTTGGGAGGGGTCCTCTCTGCCTCTCGGGCATGATTGTTTGTTTCCCTTGCTAGATTAGGGAAGTTTTCAGCTACAATTTGTTCAAATATCTCTTCTAGACCTCTGTTTTTTTCCACCCCCTCGGGGATGCCGATGATTCTGACATTGGAACGTTTCATTGAGTCACTAATCTCCCGTAACCTACATTCCTGTGCGCGGCTTTTTTTGAGCCCAGATTCTATTTTAGTTTTTCTTCTACTAACCCATCCTCCAATTTGCCGATTCGTTCTTCTGCGTCATTTACCCTGACCGTCAGAGCCTCTAGTATTGACTGCATTTGGCTCATAGAATTTTTAATTTCTGCCAAATTCGCTCTCATTTCCGCCCTTAGAGATTCTATATTCTCATTAACGTTTTTGTTAACTTTTTTCAAGTCTGCACATCATCTTGACCATTGTTACTCTGAATTCCATTTCTGATAATTGTTATATCCATATCCATTAGTTCTGTGGCAGAGGCCACAGACTCATCATCTTTCCTTTGCTGGGGGGTACTTCTCCTACAAGGCAAGAAACAACAATTGTTGGAGAGGATGTGGAGAAAGGGGATCCCTCCTACATTGTTGGTGGGAATGCAAGTTGGTACAGCCACTCTGGAAAACAGTGTGGAGGTCCCTTAAAAAGTTAAAAATTGAGCTACCCTATGACCCAGCCATTGCACTACTGGGTATTTACCCCAAAGATACAGACGTAGTGAAGAGAAGGGCCATATGCACCCCAATATTCATAGCAGCATTGTCCACAATAGCCAAATCGTGGAAGGAACCGAGATGCCCTTCAACAGACGAATGGATTAAGAAGTTGTGGTCCAGGTGCACATGGCATTATCTCAAGAGAAGAGTGTAAGTGCTCAGGCCTCTTAAGATCCGGGGCTGATGAACATCCACGGAATCAGCCTGAGACACAGGAAGATACATCTGGATCTCTACAAATGAACATCTCCAGTGCTAAGTATTGAGGTACGAAGTGGGGAGCCATGAAACCGCACAGAGAGATCAGAAGATAAACGGAAGGGGGAGGGAGCCGCCGCGTTCGGGCACCGGGAAGAGGTAGCCACCTGCACGGGGGAGTGGGCGGACTCGCGGACCAGCACCTGCAAGACAGCAGACTGAGACCATGAGCCGGGAGCTCGCACCACCAGGCATCTCATGGAACTCCGGTATGCTCACTGGATCCAGACTGAGACCAGGAGCTCCAGGAGCGTGCGCAGGGCGGCTGGTGGCTGGCGGTGTTAAAAACACAAAGGACAGAGACGCGCCAGCCCTGGAAGTGAGGGCTGGGATGCCAGGTGTGGGGCGCACATCCCGGGAGGCTGTGGGGTTGAGCAGCACCAACAGAAACAGAGTTAAAGTGGCCAGAACATCAGTGGAGAATGGTCTGCAATCCCCCTGTTCTGAGACAGAGGCTGAGATTCGGCCACTGCTGCTCTGACTCTCAGAAGAGGCACAGCAAACTGCCAGGGAAAGCCGCCAGAGAACAAAAGCCTGGAAATACCGGCTCACAGGGTGCCGATCCCCACCCCCCCTCGAAGGGGACATGGAGACTCTACCCAAACAGGGTTGACTGAGTATCGGCGTGGCAGGCCCCCCCCCAGAAGGCAGGCTGAAAAATCAAGAAGCCCGCATCCCGGGGCGCCTCGGTGGCACAGACATTAAACGCCTGTCTTCGGCTTATGTGTAATCCCGGCGTTCCGGAAAGGAGTCCCTCATCGGGCTCCTCCGCTGGGAGCCTGCTTCTTCC
This sequence comes from Ailuropoda melanoleuca, assembly GCF_002007445.2. Classification (NCBI taxonomy): domain Eukaryota; kingdom Metazoa; phylum Chordata; class Mammalia; order Carnivora; family Ursidae; genus Ailuropoda; species Ailuropoda melanoleuca. The sequence continues at coordinate 14,752,874 of NC_048238.1, forward strand.
TCTCCCACTCCCCTGCTTGTGTTCCCTCTCTCTCTGGTTGGCTCTCTGCCACATAAATAAATAAAATCTTTAAAGAAAAAGCCCACATCCCTAAGATCTCTATAAAACAAAGGCACACGGCCTGGGTCCCAGTCAATAATTTGGGCTCTGGACAACCCCGCAACCTCTCCTCATCAGAATGACAAGAAGGAGAAGCCCCCCCCCCAGCAAAGAAAAGACAGTGAGTCTGTGGCCTCTGCCACAGAAATAATGGATATGGATGTAACCAAATTATCAGAAATGGAATTCAGAACAACAATGGTCAAGATGATGAGTAGACTTGAAAAAAGTATTAACAAAAATGTTACTGAGAGGGGCGCCTGGGTGGCACAGCGGTTAAGCGTCTGCCTTCAGCTCAGGGCGTGATCCCGGCGTTCTGGGATCGAGTCCCACATCAGGCTTCTCTGCTATGAGCCTGCTTCTTCCTCTCCCACTCCCCCTGCTTGTGTTCCCTCTCTCGCTGGCTGTCCCTATCTCTGTCAAATAAATAAATAAAAATCTTTAAAAAAAATGTTACTGAGAATATAGAATCCCTAAGGACGGAAATAAGAGCGAATCTGACAGAAATTAAAAATTCTATGAGCCAAATGCAGTCAAAACTAGAGGCTCTGACGGCCAGGGTAAATGAGGCAGAGGAATGTATTAGCGAATTGGAGGATGGATTAGTAGAAGAAAAACGAAAAGAGAAGCTGGACTTAAAAAAAATCCACGCACAGGAATGTAGGTTACGGGAGATTACTGACTCAATGAAACGTTCCAATGTCAGAATCATTGGCATCCCCGAGGGGGTGGAGAAAAACAGAGGTCTAGAAGAGATATTTGAACAAATTGTAGCTGAAAACTTCCCTAATNGGAAACAAACATTCGTGTCCAACAGGCAGAGAGGACCCCTCCCAAGCTCAACCACGACAAACCTACGCCACAACACATCACAGTGCAATTCGCAAATATTAGATCCAAGGATACAGTATTGAAAGCGGCCAGGGCAAAGAAATTTCTCACGTACCAAGGCAAAGGTATCAGAATTACGTCAGACCTGTCTACACAGACCTGGAATGAGAGAAAGGGTTGGGGGGGCATTTTTAAAGCTCTTTCAGAGAAAAACATGCAGCCAAGGATCCTTTATCCAGCAAGGCTGTCATTCAGAATTGATGGAGAAATAAAGACGTTCCAGAATCGCCAGTCATTAACCAATTTCGTAACCACGAAACCAGCCCTACAGGAGATATTAAGGGGGGCTCTATAAAGGTAAAAAGGCCCCAAGAGTGATACAGAACAGAAAGTCACAACCGATACAAACAAAAACTTTACCAGCAACATGGCATCATTAAAATTCTATCTCTCAGTATTCAGTCTCAATGTGAATGGCTTAAATGCTCTCATAAAATGCCACAGGGCTGCAGATTGGATAAAAAGAAATGACCCATCCATTTGCTGTCTACAAGAAACTCATTTTGAACCCAAAGGTGCATTCAGACTGAGAGTAAAGGGATGGAGTACCATCTTTCATGCAAATGGACCTCAAAAGAAAGCTGGAGTGGCAATTTTCATATCAGATAGACTGGATTTTAAACTAGAGGCCATAGAGAGAGATACAGAAGGGCACTATATTATTCTTAAAGGAAGTATTCAACAAGTGGATATGACAATTATTAATATATATGCCCCCAACAGGNGCATTCAGACTGAGAGTAAAGGGATGGAGTACCATCTTTCATGCAAATGGACCTCAAAAGAAAGCTGGAGTGGCAATTTTCATATCAGATAGATTGGATTTTAAACTAAAGACTATAGTTAGAGACACAGAAGGGCACTATATTATTCTTAAAGGAAGTATTCAACAAGTGGATATGACAATTATTAATATATATGCCCCCAACAGGGGAGCAGCAAGATACACAAGCCAACTCTTAACCAAAATAAAGAGACATATAGATAAGAACACAGTAATAGTAGGGGACCTCAACACCCCACTATCAGAAATAGACAGAACACCCTGGCAAAAACTAAGCAAAGAATCAAAGGCTTTGAATGCCATACTCGACGAGTTGGACCTCATAGATATGTATAGAACACTACACCCCAGAACCAAAGAATGCTCATTCTATTCTAATGCCCATGGAAAATTCTCAAGAATAGATCATGCTCTGGGACACAAAACAGGTCTCAGCCAATACCAAAAGATTGAAATTATCCCCTGCATATTCTCAGACCACAACGCTCTGAAATTGGAACTCAACCACAAGGAAAAACCTGGAAGAAACTCAAACACTTGGAGGCTAAGAACCATCCTGCTCAAGAATGACTCGATAAACCAGGAAATCAAAAAACAAATTAAACAATTTATGGAGACCAACGAGAATGAATACACAACGGTCCAAAACCTATGGGATACTGCAAAGGCAGTCCTAAGGGGGAAATACATAGCCATCCAAGCCTCACTCAAAAGAATAGAAAAATCTAAAATGCAGTTTCTATATTCTCACCTCAAGAAACTGGAACAGCAACAGAGGGACAGGCCTAACCCACTGACAAGGAAGGAGTTGACCAAGATTAGAGCAGAAATCAATGAATTAGAAACCAGGAGTACAGTAGAGGAGATCAACAGAACTAGAAGCTGGTTCTTTGAAAGAATTAATAAAATTGACGGAACACTGTCAAGACTTATCCAAAAGAATAGAGAAAGGACCCAATTATCATATGATTTCTCTCATCTATGGAACATAAGAACTAGGAAGATCGGTAGGGGAAGAAAGGGATAAAGAAAGGGGGGGTGATCAGAAGGGGGAATGAAACATGAGAGACTATGGACTATGAGAAACAAACTGAGGGCCTCAGAGGGGAGGGGGGTGGGGCATTGGGATAGACCGGTGATGGGTAGTAAGGAGGGCACGTATTGCATGGTGCACTGGGTGTTATACACAACTAATGAATCATCGAACTTTACATCGGAAACCGGGGATGTACTGTATGGTGACTAACATAATATAATAAAAAAAATTTAAAAATAGTGAAAACACTAAACGCTGGTGAGGATACAAAGAAAACTGAGCACTCATACATTACTGGTAGAAATGGAAAATGGAAAACAGTTTGGCAGATTCTTGTAAATATAGACAGGCATTTACCATACAACCCAGAACTGCCCATATTCCAAAGAAACGGAAACTCATGTTTACTCAAAAATCTGTGCACAAATATTCATAGAAGCTAATATTCATATTGTACTCAGGAATGAACTGTTGATACAGTTAACAACTTGGATGGACCTCAAAGGAATTATGCAAAGTGAAAAAGCCAATCTCAAAAGAATATATACCACAGTTTGATGTATATAACACTCTCCAAATAAAACTATAGAGATAAAGAACAGAGTGGATGCCAGGGGTTAGGGATTGTAAGGGAGGGGTTTGTGGCTATAAAGAGGTAGCATGAGGGAGCCTAGTGATGATGGAAGAGTTCTGTATCATTATTGTGATGGTAATTACAGGACGCTATACGCACACACACACACACACGGAGTATCACCTGCAATATCTGAATAAGCTCTGATTTTGATACTGTGCTATAGTTGAGCATGGATGCTTGAGGTAGAGTGTAGGATGCATAGGACCTTCCGGTACATGTATTTGCAACTTTATATATATATATAGTATAATTATTTCCAAATAAAAAGTTTACAAATAAAAATAAGAAAGAGTTCTTGACAGTTTACAACATGATGTCACAAGCATCATTTGATCTCCTATGAGCCCCGCAATAACACAGGAGGGGGCACAAGACAGATTTCAACCCCACTGTACACATGGACAATGATATGCAGATGACCAGTTGCCCAGGTCACCCAGGTGCTTAGTGATGGTGAAAACAGGCAGCTGACCTCACCCTTGATGATCACACAATCCAATGCTCTCTCTCCCCTCTTCCCACATAACAGGCATGAATCTTAATGTGAGGAATTCAACTATACCAGAAATGCCTCACTTCCTTGTATTCTTTGAATCAAAGTAAATCAGGCTCTAAGTACCCATTCTGTCATGTTTGTAGGAAGTCTAATCTTTGGCATTACTGGGTTCCCTCCCCTGCCCTGGAGTCACACAAAGATCTGGGGGCTTCTGGTACCCAGGAAACAGTCAAAAGGCATCTTCCATTTACCACGATATCAGCTACCATCATCATCATCTCAGTACAGGTAGTACATCGAAGTCTGGGTACCCAAGGTTCCAACCTTCCCAAGGCACATTGCCTTAGGGTGTAAAACCCTCCAAGATGCTAAGGGAAGGGAGAATTCAAGATACCAGTGTTGGCCAAGTCTCCTTTAATGGGGGTAGCATAACCTACCTGCCCTACTCCATTCAACTCATTAAGAGATGCTTTTCTAATAAAATGTTTCTTCTTATATTTAATAAATACTATTATTTATGGTTATAGAAAGTAAACTTTAAATTTGTATACATGTTTTGTTGCTGAGATATCTGATAGAATGATCAATAAAAGACCATCAAGCATAAAAATACATTATATCAGGATAAAATTCTGTGGGGGAAGTGGGATGGAAATATAATTTCAAAGGGTAAAAGAAATGATGTAAAATTTCTGACAGTTAAGGAGCTTGTCTTGCACATCTAAAATGGATGATGATGGCTGTCATATCATAAGGATATTTCTATTCTAGTAGGTACCATATAAGGGTTTTATTTTTAAATATCGATATTTACAATACACTGGCTATTACATCCTTTGGAATGGCAATATTTAAACTTACGAAGGATTTTAGATATCAACTTTAAAAGTGTGAAGGAGTATGTAGTTTTTCAAAATCCTTTTAGGAGATCTGCAGGCAAAAGAGATTTGGAAGACCACTGATTTACACCAAAGTTTCCTGTAGTGTGGTACATAGACATATCTTCTCATGGAAAACCAGGTAAGTTTACATAACACAATTATGGTCCATTGACTTTACTTGCCCAACATTTACCCTGCCTCCTCTACACCAACACCTGGCCTTCACCCTGTCCTGAAGGTAGAAACTTCTCAGCATTCACTCCGTTCCCTCCACCAGAGCCTCCCTTCTCTACCCCATGCCAGTGCCCACTCCTGGTCCTTAGCAATGCCCTCCAATGGCTTCCTTCTCAACAACTTCTTTAACCAGTACTGCGCTTTCAATCCGGCCTAGCCCTCTGCCTCCTCCAGCCTTCCTTTCTCCCCTACACAGCTCCTTCCAAGACTCTTCTCTCAGCATTCTATAGTCCTTTATGAGTCACAGCCAGTCATGGTGGCGTCAGCCTGCCTAAAGTCTCTCACCCCCTCAACGCTCTTACTTGTACGTGGAAATGGACAAACTTCATGAAGATGGTCCAGAAGTGACTTAATCTCAAAAACCACTGCTTTAAACATAATACATGTGGATCACAACAAGATGCTTGACCAAATCCTTCATTATAACCACACGGACAAAATACAGATATGACCACATAGATAAAAATACAGTGAGGTGGACACATTTATCTGGAAAGATTTGGAACTAGCCACTCTAAATGTGACAGCATATGATCAGAGCAGAAGGAGAAATACAGGCAGGAAGTGCAAAGAGTAGAGAATACAAAGATCTCTGTGGGCGTGGCTGCTTGGGGAAGCCTACCTGGAAAAGATGAGCTATGAGTTGGTGTCAGTCACTGCTTCATTAGGGCTCTGTCCCAGCTATCTCCAAAGGGCACCAAGACACAGCGGGTCATTCCACCATCCTCAGAACTCACAGACACCAGTCTGGAATTTGCAGATGTTCTCTTGATACTCTTCATTGAAACACCTGGAAATAGTAATCCCCTGGTATTCAGTGTCAGCTATCAATCACAAAAATTTAAGGGTTCTCAATAAACATTTATTTCTCACACATCATTAGGTTGCCGGGAGCTCAGATAAATTAGCTCGAGGTCAGATGGGAGGCCCTCTTTCAAGCTGTATAGGACCCCGCTGGGAGTGGCTCCTTGCAATGGGCTGGGCCCAAGTCCCCTTCACACGGGTTAATTCTTGGACCTAGGCTGAAGGAGCAGTGCTACTCCGGGGAAGCTCTTCCCACAAATACAGCAAAAGCATGAGAGGGAAAATAGAAACAGGTGAGGCCTTTTAAGGCTTCGGTTCAAAATTGAACTTGTGATACTTCTTTCCCCATTCGTTGTTCAAAGTAATTCTCAAGGGCAAACCCAAAATCAAGGGACAGGGAAGTCCATTTTACCTTTTATAAGAGAAGATGCAAAGTTAACAAGGCAAAGGGCATGGATACAGGATAGGATACAGAATTGGGGCTAAAAAGCTACTCTCTCACAGTCCCCCATCTGCTTCCTTGGGCCCCAAAAGTACATCCAATCTGGCCTCACTCTGCTTGCGTCTTGTCAGAACTTGGGGATTCCTGCTATGCCTTTACCTAAACTCTATTTCCACAGTTCTTTCTGCGCCGGGGAAGTTAGCTGCCAGAAACCTGACCCCCTCGTCTGCTCTTTTCAAGGACTACACCTTTGCTCCTGATTCACTCCACCTCTCATCTAATTGAAATCCCAGATAATTATGCTATGTGCACTTAACCATGAGTATCAGCAATCCCCTTATGCTGAAAGCCAAGACACTTCCCCAGCCAGGGTACAGTCTACTTTTCTCCTACATATTCCTAAAAATCGGGGATAATTCTTTCTTTTATAGATTTATTTATCTGATGGGGGGGCACAACCAGGGGTAGGGGCAGAGGGAGAAGGAGAAGCAGACTCCCCACTGAGTGGGGAGCCTGATGCGGGGCTCCATCGCAGGACCCCAAGATCATGACCTGAGCCAAAGGCAGACACCCAACTGACAAGCCACCCAGGCACCCCAGAGCAGGGATAATTCTGTGATGAACTCTCTCTTTCCTGAAGAGACTCGACCATATTTTGTGTTTTACCCCTTTTTTTTGCCTCAGACCCTGCTGAAACTCAGCCAACCCCAACTGGGCCCCATGCACGCTCTAAGGCCAGTGCCATTTTATACAGTGTGTTTGTTGGATATGGTCTATTGGTATTCAGCATCCAATCTTACTTCCTTCCATCATATCTTACTGTATTAATAAATCTGGAAAACTCAATACTATATTTCGCAGACTCCCTTGCAGCTAGGCTACTGGACATGAACAGCATTCGCCAGTGTGGAGACACACGTAAGGCAAAGACCATCTTCTTGCTGTTTTTCTGCCTCGAGCAGAGATGTGGAGTATTTGTGAAGCATATTTCCAGGGCTTAATTTGCCCCTCTGGGATGTTAAAAGATGCACCAATGGTGACTCTCTGGTCCATACTCCAGTGGCAGTCTCTGATTGCCCACTTCCCAAATTGTGACAGAGATGGGATTTCTTTGGGTTAGTCAGTTCTGTGATGTTCTGGCAATCGTTCCTGTTTGTCCAGCCCTTCCAACAATATGGTAAGCACCTAATTCTCTGAATTCAAGACCTTTCCATTTTAATACCTAAAGGGGTTTCTGCCGCAGCACTGAAATCCAACAGATAAAACATGGTTTCTCTCCTGGGCTTGAACTACAGGAGCACCAAGGTAAGCAGTATGCATTTTTGAAAAAGAATGATACTTGATGTATCCCTGTGAGCAGAGGTTTTCTGATGAATGTTGCCTAGACAGCATTCTTTACTCAGCTGAACCAGGGACAAAACAAGCAAATTCTTTCAGAGCTTCACTCAGCAAAGAAGGAAGAATGTATCACCGCCAGGCCTACGGAAGCCAGCGTCAGGCTGCTCCTATCCCAACATCTTTGCTTCCTTCTGCATGGCTGCACCTTGCCACCGGGCCTCCACTGATGCCCTTGAACTCTCCAGGCTGATGCTAGGAGACTCTAGAGCATTCCTGTCAGACCACATGGACAAGGCCAAAGGTTAGTCACCACCCACAGATACTCCTCGGAAACGACAAGAACAGTTTCTATGTAATAAAGACGGGAAAGATGGGAGGACGGAGAATGATTAATGGCCCCTTCAGAGTTGACGGAAAGCAAGTGCAATGTGCATTTTCAGTGCTGATATTTTCTCACACCACAACATTCTCACGTGATAGCAACCTGGGACATAAAAACAACAGCTTTGCTTGGGGGACGGCAGGGGGTTTGCGTTCTTCAGTTGCTTTGGAAGACAGCATGCATTTCAGGAAGTGTTGCCACGGGGGGGCTATGGGCTCCTGTGGTGTTTGGCAAAGTTGGGATCTCTGGAAAGTCCAAAGGTGATATATTTAATAGGCGGCTTATTTTCTTTCATCTTCACAGTAAGCGTTTAATCCCAAAGGCAGTTTTTAAAAGCAAGACACAGCAGGTAAGAGGAGATGAAGCCCCCCGGCAGACTCTGCTGCTGAAATGAGTGGGGAGAAAGGCTGAAAACTGGCAGCATGGGCTCCTGCTTCTATAAGAATTGAAAGGAACACAATGAGGGAGTTGCTGATGGAGAGGAAGGAAACAAAGGACTAGAAGCCACAAAGCAGGAATCCATTAGCAGGATGCAGAGGAGGGACCCGTGTCCGTGGGATGCCCACGGGGAGAAGGGAAGTGCTTCAGCGGAGCAAGATAAAGATGAAGGGAGGGGAGCAGGACCTCCAGGGAAGGCATTTCAAAATGTACCCTCGCCACAGTCACAATGGCTGCAAGGCTTCTGAACATTTGCCGTCTTGTTTGAAACAGTACGATTTTTTTTCCAAGAGGAGGGCACACATAAGTATCTGCTGAGCACTTACCCTGCACTTATCAAAATGCCTAGAGGTTAAAAAAAATGAGACAAAAGAATTGCTAGGCTTTTTCTCTGATTATAAAAGTAATTCATGTCCATTGTAGAAAATAAAAGTATATAAGAAGGAACAAATATTTCATGCAGTCCCACCACCCCGATATCACTGCTGCTTTGCTGTATTTTCTTGTGTGTGGATCTTTCAGGAAAATGAGACCTTCCAGTATATGAACTTGTCACTAAATATTGTATTTTCCCAACATAGTCTTTAAAAACATGTCTTTGACTGACTAAATTAGTTTTCCTTGCATATAAATCTTTTGCAACTATCCAAATTTTTTCTTAGAATAAATCCCTAAAAGCTGAATGAACGTGAATGTTTACTTCTAAAGCTCTTAATGCTTACTGCCCATTGTTTTACAAAGCCTTCGCACCAATTTACATTCCTACCACTTTGTATAAGGGTGCACTCAAACAACACTTTCTGGCTTTTGCTTTAAAACAAACAAACAAACAAACAAACAAACAAACAAACAAACAGCCAGTGTCAGTCAATGTGGTGCTATTGTGGAAATGCAAGAAGGAGCCTGAGGTCTTACTCCTGCTGAGTCTTCGGGAAAGTTAGTTCACCTTTTCATGCCTTAGTTATCTTTAGGAACACTTCAAGCTCTAACATTCTTTGAAACTGTTTTCTAAACTAAGAAAGAAAACAAAAAGAGTGTCATATTTTATCCAATTAGTATAATATCAAAGATATAATAGTATTAAATGAATGCATATATTATTGAAAATCTAATAAGCATTTGTGATTGGTAGAATTTAACACTCCTGAGAATAGTCATGAATAAGCTATTAAGGGAGGACTTTGCATCTGTTTTATTCACTGTTATGTCACTATGCCAAAATGCATGCTGGGAACATACTGGGAGCTTTCTAAATATATGTTGAATGCAAGAAATAATTCATGGGGAGAAAATTTTATTAACTTAGGGTAGCCAACCAATGTAGCTGGTGGTGCCCTGCCAATATTCCTTTGACCGATCTTAAGGTCATCCACAGCTTTGGTAGACAGTTTCTGCACACACTGGCAGATTCTAGCCTCAAGCACCTGGGTCTCTCTGCCTGAGGACTTTATCTGGACACAGTAGCATTCTCTGTCCATAGAGGGCGAATCAGAAGTGCTAGGGAGCGAACAGCCCTAAGAGTAACTCTCAAACAATGAGGGCTGGGAATTGGTAAATAAATACCCCAGCTTCCTCACCCCGCTGAGTTATGGTCTATATGATTTTTCAGAGAATCCTCAATAGGACTGAGCCCAGTACGCCCACAGCAGTAACCTGTTCATCAACACACCCTCTTTTTCTTATTCCCTCCCTTCAGCTTCCTGGGATCACCTTCCAAATCAACCACACGCACCTAAGTTCTCATCTCAGTGTACTTTTGGGGGAACCCCAACACCAGAGTTGATGTTTGCAAAATTATAGGTGTATGATTTGAAAATATAACCTCCTTTTTACAAGGAACATACTCTCCATCATTTTAATTCCTGAAGGCAGGAAGTAGACTGGCAAATTCACTTAGAGGCAATGATGTAAGTGGGATTTTGTGAGTGTGTATGTCCCCAGAACAGCCTTGGCCTCAAGGCTGATTTGAGATCAGATGCCAGGAAAGAGAGAAGACAGCTAATTATGTTAGAGAATAGAAGAGTTAAATGTAGCTCTAAGTAGGAAAGGAATAAGAACCTATTCTCCTCTGCCCTGGGGAAGACTGTGGCACCAGGATGCTAATTACTACACATCATCTCTGTGAGTTATTGGAATAAGGCAACCAAGGCTCCTATTTTTCAGAATCCCCCTAGCTACTATCACGGTGCTAAACAAAAAGTGGTTCTTGAAGCAAGAGTCAATGGCTGCTTGAAACACTGGGTATTTGGGGACTACTATACAGCAAGTTTAGAAAACCCTATCCTTAAAAAGGGGGGGGGTGCCTGGGTGGCTCAGTCAGTTAAGTGTCTGTCTTCAGCTCAGATCATGATCTCTGGGTCCTGGGATCAATCTCCACATCAGGCTCCCTGCTCAGTGGAGAATCTGCTTCTCCCTTTGCCCCTCCCTACTGCTCATGCACTCTCTCTCTCTCTCTCATAAATAAAATCCTTTAAAAAAAAAAAGAAAACTCTATATCAGTCAGGATTTTAGTTGCAGATGACAGAATCCATTCTAGCTAGAAAAAAACTTGAGGAATATAGAGAATCCCTGAAAGTCCATAAAACCAGTTTAAGACTATGCAGTGAAGAATAATGCCACAAATTTCACCAAGAACTGGTCTGGTATGGACACATCCCTGCCACTTCCCGGGCATCATCACAATACCTGGCACCACCCACCCATTCATGCCGACTCTCTGCTTCTCACTGCTGCTGGAAGCTGGTGCTGCCACCCTCACCCTCATGGATTCCATATGTTAACAACAGCTGCTTCTGTGTTAAATGCCAACTTCTGTGTGAGCTCTGATCTCTACCCGCAAAGGAGATTGGGAAGATGAGAATCTTTCCCCCATTTGGGGGCATTCTCCAAATATAAGAAAGGTGTTCAGAGATGCTAGGTCAAAAAGGATCTCCACTGTACTTCTTCATCTGTCATTCTCCAGCACCCTCCCCCACTGCCATAATGCCAGTTCCCATCCCTGCCCCCTGTGAGTTCCAACATACATCAGCCTAGTTGGAACCCCTTGACTCAGGTTACCTAGTCAGAAAGCAGAGGTTAGAGGAAGAGCCTCAATGGGAATGAAATTCCCTGGGCAGGGAGGCTCTGTGATTAGGGCCCTTGCATGAGTTCAAATATACATCCCGGCTACCACATATACCAGGGCTGTCCAATAAAAATACAGTTTCCTCTAGGATTTTCCTCTAGTCTCAACATTGAAGACTTTCAACCATTTTGGGTTTATCGTTGTGTATGGTGTAAGGGAATGGTTCAGTTTCATTCTTCTGTATGTAGCTGTCCAATTTTCCAAGCACCACTTATTGAAGAGACGGTCTTTTTTCCATTGGATATTTTTTCCCAGTTTGTCAAAGATTAGTTGACCATGGAGTTGAGGGTCCATTTCTGGAGTCTCTGTTCTGTTCCATTGGTCTATGTGTCTGTTTTTGTGACAATACCATGCTGTCTTGGTGATCACAGCTTTGTAATATACCTTGAAGTCAGGCAATGTGATGCCTCCAGCTTTGTTTTTCTTTTTCAACATTCCCCTGGCGATCCAGGGTCTTTCTGGTTCCATACAAATTTTAGGATTGTTGATTTCACTCATATGTGTAACATAAGGAATACCACGGAGGACCATAGGGGATGGGAAGGAAAACTGAAAGGGAAGAAATCAGAGAGGGAGAGGAACCATGAGAGATTATGGACTCCAGGAAACAAACCGAGGGTTTCGGGGGGTGGGGGGATGGGATAGCCAGGTGGGTATTAAGGAGGGCACCTATTGCATGGTGCACCGGGTGTTATACGCAACTAATGAATCATCGAACTTTACATCAAAAACTAGGAATGTACTCTACAGTGGCTAACTGAACATAATAAAAAAATATATATACTTTGAGCCACAAACACAAGCCACACATGTAATTTAAATTTCCTTGTCACTACATTTTAAAAAAAGGACAAAAGAAACCAGTAAAATTCATTTTAATATTTTATTCAATGTAACGTATCCAAAATATTATCATTTCAACAGAAATAAATATAAACAAGTTTTGAATAAAATATACGACCTTCTTTTATTTCATACTGCCTCTTCAAAATCCATTATGAACTTTATACTCACAGTGTATTACAGTTTGAGTCGACCATGCTTCAAGAGCCACATGTGGCTGGTGGCTCCCATACTGGACAGTGCAGACACTTCCTTTGGGATGATAACGCTCATGCTGTGCTCTCCTCCTCTTCAGCTGCAAGCCACCTGCACACATGTGATTGCAGCAGCCCTTCAGAGAACGTGTGTTCTACACTGCGCTGTAATTAAGAAGCACTGTGCAATTACGTTTAGGAGTTGAGTGGAGTTGTTAAGTTTCTCACTCATGGTCTTCAGTCGTCCTGGCTCCCTGAGCAGTCTATAATCATCTTACCTCTCTACTTTCACCTGCTGCTAATGGGCTAGGGACAAGGGGGAGGCAAGTGAGGTACTCATTTCAGGTGGAAAATTTAAAGGATGTCAAAAAATTCAGTAACTAGGGCGCCTGGTTGGTTCACTCGGTTAAGCATCTGCCTTTGGCTCAGGTCATGATCCCAGGGTCCTGGGATTGAGTGCGCACTGGGCTCCCTGCTCAGCGGGGAGCCTGCTTCTCCCTCTCTTCCCTGATTGTGCTCTCTCCCACTATACCAGTGTGTCTCTAATAAATGAATAAAATCTTTTTTTAAAAAACTCAGTAATCGGGGGTGCAAGTGGCGGCAGTGGCAGCAGTGGCAGCACAGGGCTGCTGGAGGTGGAGAGGCACGGAGGAGCACAGGGCCACCGCCACGGGTGATAGGAGATGGCAGAGGAGCAGGAGACCTAAAGTTCATCTGGTCCCAGGAATTCAGCTAGAGAGCTACCAAACCATTCTGAATACCTACAAACGCAACTGGAGAACAAAGAAAAGAGTAGCAGAAATTCTATGAACAGAAAAGCGACCACTTTCTGCAAGGAGGAGAAAAGATGGTGCAGGAGTAGGGGATCCCTTTCTCAGCTGGTCCCCTGAGTCAAGCTGGATATCTACCAGACCATCCTGAACACCCACGGAATCAGCCTGAGACGCAGGAAGATACATCTGGATCTCTACAAACAAACATCTCCAGCGCTGAGTATTGATGTACGAAGCGGAGAGCTGTGAATCCCCGCACAGATATCGGAAGATAAAAGGAAGGGGGAGGGAGCCGCTGCGCTCAGGAGCCAGGAAGCAGTAGCCACCTGCACTGGGGAGCGGGCAGACTCATGGACCGGCACCCATGAGAGAGCAGACTGAGACCATGAGCCTGGGAATGAGCGCACGACCAGACTGAAAACTGGAGCTCTGGAGTGCTCACTGGAACCAGACTAAAACCGGGAGCTCGGGAGCGGGGGCACAACCTGACTGAAAACCAGAGCTCCAGAGCGCTCACTCGAACTAGACTGAAACAGGGAGCTCAGGAGCGCGCATGGGAACGGGGGGCAGCTGGCAGTGTTAGAAGCACAAAGGACAGAGACGTGCCGGCCCTGAAGCGAGGGCTGGGACACCGGTTGTGAGGCGCACAACCCAGGACGCTGCAGGGTTTTTAGCAGCACCTACAGGAACAGAGTTAAAGTGGCCAAGAGAGCTCACTGGAGAGCGGACTGTGATCTTTCTGTTCTGAGACAGAGGCTACGATACGCCCACTGCTGCTCTGACTCTCAGAAGAGCCACAGAAAACCACCAGGAAAAGCAACAAGAGAACAAAAGCCCGGAAATACCAGCTCACATTGTGCCCATCCCCATCTCCCCTCGAAGGGGACAGGGTGACTCTACCCAAACAGGGTTGCCTGAATATCAGTGCAACAGGCCCCTCCCCCAGAAGGCAGGCTGAAAAATCAAGAAGCCCACTCCCAAAGGTCCCTATAAAACAAGTGCACACTGCCTGGGTCCTGGCAGTGGGCTCTGGGCATCCCTGCAACCTCTCCTCATCAGAATGACGAGGAGGAGAAATCCCCCCACCAAAGAAAAGATAATGAGTCTGTGGCCTCTGCCACAAAACTGATGGATATGGATATAACCAAATTGTCAGAAATGGAGTTCACAGTAACAATGGTCAAGATGATGTGTAGGCTTGAAAAAAATATTAATGAAAATATTAACGAGAATATAGAATCTCTAAGGGTGGAAATCAGAGCGAATCTGGCAGAAATTAAAAATGCTATGAATCAAATGCAGTCTAAACTAGACGCTCTGACGGCCAGGGTAAATGAGGCAGAAGAACGAATTAGTGAATTGGAGGATGGGATGGTAGAAGAGAAAGTTAAAACAAAAACATGGCTCCAAAAAATCCAATCTCAAGAATGTAGATTACGAGAGATTACTGACTCAATGAAACGTTCCAATGTCAGAACCATCTGCATCCCCGAGGGGGTGGAGAAAGAGAGAGTTCTAGAAGAGATATTTGAAAAAACTGTAGCTGAGAACTTCCCTAATCTAGCAAAGGAAACAAGCATTCATGTCCAAGAGGGAGAGAGCACCCCTCCCAAGGTCAATGAGAACAGACCTACACCATGTCACATAATAGTACAATTCGCAAATATTAGATCCAAGGATATAATCTTGAAAGCAGCCAGGGGGAAGAGAATCCTCACCTACAGAGGGAGGAACATCAGAATAAGATCAGACCTGTCTGCAGAGACCTGGCAAGCCAGAAAAAGCTGGCAAGACATATTCAGAGCACTAAGTGAGAAGAACATGCAGCCAAGGATCCTTTATCCAGCAAGGCTGTCATTCAGAATGGATGGAGAGATAAGGACCTTCCAGGATCGGTAGAAACTGAAAGAATTCGTAACCACCAAACCAGCCCCACATGAGATATTAACGGGGGTGCTATAAAAGTAAAAAGGCTCCAAGAGTGATACAGAACAGAAATTTACAATCTACAGAAACAAAGACTTCACAGGCAGCGTGACATCATTAAAATCATATCTCTCAATAATCACTCTCAATGTGAATGGCCTAAATGCTCCCATAAAACACCACAGGGTTGCAGATTGGATAAAAAGACATGACCCAGGGGAGGAGTCCAAGATGGCGGAGGAGCAGGAGGCTTAAATTTCGTCTGGTCCCAGGAATGCAGCTAGACAGCTATCAGACCATTCTGAACACCTACAAATTCAACTGGAGAATGAAGAAAAGAATAGCAGCAACTCTAACAACAGAATAGCCACCACTTTCTGCAAGAAGCCCAGTTTAAAACAGGAGTTAAGCTCCAGCTTGGCGTTCAAGATGGCGGAGGAGCAGGAGACCTAAAGTTCGTCTGGTCCCAGGAATTCAGCGAGAGAGCTACCAAACCATTCCGAATACCTATGAATGCAACTGGAGAATGAAGAAAAGAGTAGCAGAAACTCTATGAACAGAAAGGCAACCACTTTCTGCAAGGAGGAGAAAAGATGGAGGAGGAGTAGGCGACCCTTTCTCAGCTGGTCCGAGTCGAGCTGGATATCTACCAGACCATTCTGAACACCCACAGAATCAGCCTGAGACGCAGGAAGATACATCTGGATCTCTACAAATGAACATCTCCAGTGCTGAGTATTGAGGTACGAGCGGGGAGCTGTGAATCCTTAGCACAGATATAGGAAGATAAAGGGAAGGGGGAGGGAGCCTCTGCACTCAGGCGCCGGGAAGCAATAGCCCCTTGTGCTGGGGAGCAGGCTGGACTCTCAGACCAGCACCCGCAAGAGAGCGGACTGAGACAGTGAGCCTGGGAACGCCCGTGTCCAAACTGAAAACAGGAGCTCCCGACCGCACACTCAAACTAGAGTGAAACTGAGAGCTCAGGAGTGCAAGCGCGACCGGACTGAAAACTGATGCTCCAGAGCACAGGCGAACCATACTGAAACAGGGAGCTTGGGAGCTCGGGAGTGCGCGCAGGGTGGCTGGCGGCTGGCGGGGTTAGAAACACAAAGGACAGAGACACACTGGCCCTGGAAGTGAGGGCTTGGATGCCAGGTGTGGGGCGCACAGCCCGGGACGCTGCAGGGTTGAGCAGCACCAACAGAAACAGAGCTAAAGTGGCCAGAACATCAGTGGAGAATGGGCCGCAATCCCTCCGTTCTGTGACAGAGGCTGAATTTCGGCCGCTACTGCTCTGGCTCTCAGAAGAGGCACAGCAGACCGCCAGGGAAAGCCGCCAGAGAACAAAAGCCCGGAAATACCGGCTCACAGGGTGCCCATCCCCATCCCCCCTCGCAGGGGACACGGAGACTCTACCCAAACAGGGTTTCCTGAGTATCGGCGCAGCAGGCCCCCCCCAGAAGGCAGGCTGAAAAATCAAGAAGCCCACAACCCAGGGTGCCTGAGTGGCGCAGACATTAAACACCTGTCTTCGGATTAGGGCGTGATCACAGCGTTCCGGAAAGGAGTGCCACATCGGGCTTCTCCGCTGGGAGCCTGCTTCTTCCTCTCCCACTCCCCTGCTTGGGTTCCCTTTCTTCCTGACTGTCTGTCTCTCTCTCTCAAATAAATAAATAAAATCTTTAAAGAAGAAGCCCACATCCCTAAGATCTCTATAAAACAAGGGCGCACGGCCTGGGTCCCAGTCAACACTTGGGCTCTGGNATAAAACAAGGGCGCACGGCCTGGGTCCCAGTCAATAATTTGGGCTCTGGACAACCCCGCAATCTCTCCTCATCAGAATGACGAGAAGGAGAAGTCACCTCCAGCAAAAAAAAAAAGACGATGAGTCTATGGCCTCTGCCACAGAACTAATAGATTTGGATGTATCCAAATTATCAGAAATGGAATTCAGAACAACAATGGTCAAGATGATGAGTAGA
>NC_048238.1:14770277-14774697 GCF_002007445.2 Ailuropoda melanoleuca
GGGAAGGAAAAAGAAGGTAAAAACAGAGGGAGGCAAACCATAAAAGACTCTTAACTCTAGGAAACAAACTGTGGGTTGCTGGAGGGGAGGGAAAGGCAAATGTGAAAAAATGTGGACTAAAGAAGTGTTCTCCAAAGTGACTAGGTTTTCTAAGAATATGTCCTCCACTCAAAGTCAAGTACCTCGATTTATAAATCTACACACAGAGGAACTTGACCAACAAAAAGGAGAAAGAATGTCCTTCCTTTCAGGCTTTTTTTTTCCTGTGTACCTGAAGATTTAAATTTATCTGTCATTTGTGATTTAACATTCCTTCACATGATTTAAGTAAAAGGCAGGTGCTATTCTAAAAGACAAAATCAAAAAACCCAAAGCATAAAACCAGTTCTTCCTTTTTTTTCTTAAAGAATTTGATATTAGATGGAAAGAAATTCTTAAAACCTAGAGCTACCTTTTTGTGCATATCACAAGTCTACCCACTTTTTCTTCTAGAATGAATTTTCCTTGCGTTGTGTCTATTCAGGCAGGCAAAAACACTGTAACAGACCATATATAGTTCTCCTGATGAAATGTGCATGGATTATAGAATGTGCCAGCTATGGAATGCACTTTGTGTGAACTTTAAACTCATTTCAGTCCCCAGGTTTTATTATTGTTTTTTTCTCCATATAATTTTCTCTAATTTTCTACTCTGTTCAGGGAACAATTGAGAAGGAAGTGTGCAGGTAAAATTAAAACCTGCCACTTCCCATGTAAAATACGTAATTGGTACAACACAGTTTGGCATTTTTAAAGGCAGCAACTTCAAATTCTCTTAAGTAGTCTAAGAAAAAACAAGGATTAATTTAACCCTGTGACCTCCAACGCTTCACATTCCACAGGATTTTTATTCTAATTAATGGGAAGGATTAAACATCTGGATGTTTGGCCTCCATCTAACATCTGCCATTCAGTTGACTTAGTTTATTTTCTGCATATGTCTGAATGAGTTCCTTAATCTCATTCTTCAGCTTCTATGAAAAGCAACCAAAATAAAAAATCTCTTCTGGCTCCTGCCTTGAAAAAGAATGTACTGGTCAGCATTATCAGAATCAGACTATGGGGAAGTATGGTGCACACTGCCTTATAGCTAGATACCTACATTCTTAGGTGTCTAACCGAGACGCTGGAGCCTTACAGAAACTCCAGAGAACTGAGGACTGTTGAAGGATTTGATTTTGCTGATATTTTTTTTTGAAATTGTAATTATTTACAATACATAGTTTTACAGTAGTGGGAATAAACGCACATTGTTAATTGATATACATAAACGGTGATGCCTGTCCCTACA
The DNA here is from genome assembly GCF_002007445.2 of Ailuropoda melanoleuca. NCBI lineage: Eukaryota > Metazoa > Chordata > Mammalia > Carnivora > Ursidae > Ailuropoda > Ailuropoda melanoleuca. Next base: position 14,771,608 of record NC_048238.1, read on the forward strand.
TTTCCTCAACTCTTCCAAATTTCTGGAGTTCCCTTTTCTTTATTTAAATTCAATTTCGTTAACATGTAGTGTATTATTAGTTTCAGGGGTAGAATTCAGTGATTCATCAGTTGTATATAACATCCAGTGCTTATTACATCACATGCCCTCCTTAACGCCCATCACCCAATTACCCCTTCCCCTCACCTCCCTCCCCTCCAGCAACCCTCAGTTTGTTTCCTAGAGTTAAGAGTCTTTTATGGTTTGCCTCCCTCTGTTTTTACCTTCTTTTTCCTTCCCTTTCCCTTTCTCCATCTGTTTTGTTTCTTAAATTCTATGTATGAGTGGAATCATACGGTATTTGTCTTTCTCTGACTTATTTCACTCAGCAAAATACCCTCTAGTTCCATCCACATTGTTGCAAATGGCAAGATTTCATTCTTTTTGATGGCTGAGTAATATTCCACAATACGGACTATTCCATTCTTCTTTATCCATTCATCTGTCGATGGACAGCGGGGCTCTTTCCATAGTTTGGCTACTGTGGACATTGCTGCTATAAACATTGGGGAGCAGGTGTCCCTTTGGATCACTATTTTTGTATCCTTTGGATAAATACCTAGTAGTATAATTGCTGGGTCATAGGGTAGCTCTATTTTTAACTTTTTGAGGAACTTCCATCCTGGTTTCCAGAGTGGCTGCATCAGTTTGTATTCCCACCAACAGTGTAGGAGGGTTCCCCTTTCTCTGTGTCCTCGCCAACATCTGTTGTTTCCTGAGTAACCATTCTGACAGGTGTGAGGTGGTATCTCATTGTGGTTTTGATTTGTATTTCCCTGATGCTGAGTGATGTTGAGCATTTTTTCGTGTGTCTATTAGCCATTTCTATGTCTTTTTTGGAAAAATGTCTGTTCACGTCTTCTACTCATTTCTTGACTGGATTTTTTTGGTTTTTTTGGGTGTTGAGTTTGGTAAGTTCTCTATGGGTTTTGGATACCAGCCCTTTATCTGATAAGTCATTTGCAAATATCTTCTCCCATTTCGTCGGTTGTCTTTTAGTTTTGTTGACCGTTTCCTTTGCTGTGCAAAAGCTTTTTATCCTGATGAAGTCCCAATAGTTCATTTTTGCTTTTGTTTTCCTTGCCTCTGGAGATGTGTCTAGCAAGAAGTTGCTGCAGCCGAGGTCAAAGACTTTGCTGCCTGTGTTCTCCTCTAGGATTTTGATGGACTCCTATCTCATATTCAGATTTTCATCCATTTTGAATTTATTTTTGTGTATGGTATAAGAAAGTGGTCCAGCTTCATTCTTCTGCATGTGGCTGTCCGATATTCCCAGCACCATTTGTTGAAGAGACTGTCTTTTTTTCCATTGTATATTCTTTCCTGCTTTGTTGAAGATTAGTTGATGACAGAGTTGAGGGTCAATTTCTGGATTCTCCGTTCTGTTCCATGGATCTTTGTGTCTGTTTTTGTGCTAGGACCATTCCGTCTTGATGATTACAGCTTTGTAATAGAGCTTGAAGTCCAGAATAGTGATGCCTCCAGCTTTGGTTTTCTTTTTCAACATTACTGTGGCTATTTGGGGTCTTTCCTGGTTCCAAACAAATTTTAGAATTGTTCCAGTTCTGTGAAAAATGCTGGTGTTATTTTGACAGGGATTGCACTGAATGTGTAGATTGGTTTGCATAGTATAGGCATATTAAAAATATTCGTTCTCCCGATCCATGAGCATGGAATGTTTTTCCATTTCTTTGCGTCTTCCTCAATTTCTTTCATAAGTGATCTATAGTTTTCAGAGTACACATTTTTACCTCTTGATTAGGTTTACTTGTAGGTATCTTATAGTTTTTGGTGCAACTGTAAACGGGATGAATTCCTTGATTTCTCTTTCTGCTGCTTCATTGTTGGTATATAGAAATGCAACAGACTTCTGTGCATTGATTTTTATATCCTGTGACTTTGCTGAATTCTGGCATCAGTTCCAGCAATTTTGGTGTGTGGGGGGGCTTTCAGGTTTCCTACACAGAGTATCATGTCATCTGCAAAGAGTGAAAGTGTCACTTCTTCTTTGCCGATTTGGATGCCTTTTATTTCTTTTTGTTGTCTGATTGTTGAGACTAGGACTTCCAGTACTATGTTGAACAACAGTTGGAGTTGCCATATTCTTTAGTATCAAATGTTCTGAGCCCCTGAACTAGTAAGGTTAAGCAAGACTATGCTGCAGTAATTAATTCCAAATTCTAACATATCTTACTTCTCACACAAAATCCAGCATGGGTGTTCTAGTTGACAGCCTCTCCCAGATGGCTTTCCTTCAAGCAGCGATTCAGGGGTACAGACTCTTACCTTATAAGTCCGTCCTTCCTACATGCTTGGGATCCTCTGAATTTGGCTGGCTGATGAATAAAGTGACTGAATACAAATGATCACATGGTATGATTTAGGGGCCAGACTTAGAAGTGATGTACAGAATTTCCACCCACATTCAGTGAGCCAGAACTGATTACATGGCCCCATGTAGAGATGAGAGAGTTGAGAAATGTAGTTAACTGAGTATCCAAGAAGAGCAAATGGGTTGGGTGAGCATGTAGCCAATCTCTGTCAGAGCCCCATGCCATGCACCAAGGGAAACCACAGTGCTCTCTCCCACCAAAATATATTATTAAATATCATTATATGTAGTATTCTACATACTGTTATAGCAATGATTCACAACTGAGGGTGATCGATTTCTCTCCAGAAAAAAAAAAAAAACCTGGCAGTTTTGGTTGTCACAAGTTGGGGGATGGCAAATTTCTGGTTTTTGTCCAGCATGTAAGGATCTTGGAAGTCACTACTCCCATCGTCAGAGTAAGAAAAAAAAAACCTGAAGAAACTGAAAATCAACAACTTCTCTTAAGTCCATCCAAAAATTGAAGTCACAGTGTAAACCCAAAAATTCAGAGAGACAAACTGACAGATACAAAGAATCACAGCTTACTATCAGGAGCAGAAACCACTATTGGAACCAGTACCAGGGCAGAAAATATACACTTTAATTGATAAAATGTTGGCAGAAAAGTATGGACAAGGTTGTGAAAATTAATGCCCGGGGGGGGGGGGGGCTTGGGG
>NC_048238.1:14774888-14815217 GCF_002007445.2 Ailuropoda melanoleuca
CCAATTTGCTTCTAGCAGGGGGAGGGGAAAAGTGGTCATTTAAAAACATGCCCAGAGCATTCTGTTTTTCTTAACAAGTCCTACCCTCAAGAAAAACTATTTTGCCAGAGCATAACCGATTGGAGTTCTACTAGAGCTTATGTGACCTGGGAGAAGGGAAACACCCAACTTTAGCCCCCTCTACCCTTCCTGTCTCACCTAAGGGTGGGGAGGGCTGAAAAGCATTTGTGAAGGTCACAGCCCAGGGGCACAAGCTCACTAAAAGACCAAGACCTAATCATGGCATTATAAAATGTGTCTCACTCCCGACACCTTACCACCACATCAGTAGGGTTCTTATATAATAAGAGGAATACAATTGAGAGAACTGCACATCTCAGAGCTTATTTAGGAAGTCTCTAGGGAAACCCAAAGGCAACAGTGGTACAAAAATAAGGACACCAGAGAAAATTTTAACCTTTTCACCTAAAGCTACAGCAAACAGTAAACACAGTCTAACTCCTAGCCAGATAAATCATAAAACCTCACGTTGGTGGCCTATTTACCTCAGTTCCTTTTACTCATTATATCATGTCTGGCTTTCTTCAAAAAATTACAAGACATACCAAAAGGCAGAAATCACAGGCTGAAAAGATAAACCAAGCACCAGAACCAGACTCAGATATGGCAGAGATTTTGTAATTATTAGACTGGGAACTTAAAGCTACTATAATTAATATACCAAGAGCTCTAATGGAAACAGTAGACAACACAGAGAAGCAGACAGATAATATAAGCAGAGACATGGAAATTCTAAGAATCGAAAGGAAATGCTGGAGATAAAAACACTAAAAGGAAAGAAGAATGCCTTTGATGGGCTCAGCAACAGGTTAGACATGGCTGAAGAAGGAATCAGTGAGCTTGAAGATATATCGACAGAAACTTCTAAAACTGAAATGCAAAGAGAAAAAAATGAAAAGACAGAACTATGGGATAATTACAAAAGTGTCCCATATACATACTGGAATACCAGAAGGAGAAGAAAGAGAGGAAGAAACAAAAGAAATATCTGAAATAATAATGACTGAGAATTTTCTAAAATTAATGACAGACACCAAAACCACAGATCCAGGCATTCAGGGAACACCAAGCAAAATACATTTTTAAACTTCAGAAAATCAAAGACAAAGAAAAATACTGAAAGAAGACAAAGAAAAAAACACCTTACTTATAGAGGAGCAAAGATAAGAATTGCATCTGACTTTTCTTCAGAAATCATGCAAGTAAGAAGAAAGCGAAGTGAAATATTTAATGTGTTGAAAGAAAAAACCCACCAACCTAGATTTCTGTATCCAGTAAAACTTTCCTTCAAAAGTGAAGGAGAAATAAAGGCTTTCCCAGATAAACAAAATTAAGGGAATTTACAGCCAGTAGACCTGTCTTGCAAGAATTGTTAAAAGATGTTCTTCAGAGAGAAGGAAAATGATATAGGTCAGAAAGTCAGATCTATATAAGGAAAGAAAGGATGCTACAGAAGGAATAAATAAAGGTAAAATAAAACCTTTTATTTTTTAAATTCTTAATTGCCCTAACAGATAACACTTTGTTCAAAATAATAATTGCAACAACATATTTAGCAAATATAGCTTATGGATATGTGAAATAAATGAAAGCAATGCTATAAGGGACTGGGCAGATGAAATGGAATACTCTGTTCTAAGGTACTCGCACTACCCATGAAGCAGTATAGCGTTATTTGAAAGTGGACTAGAAATAGTTATGAATGTATACTGAAAGCTCTAGAGCAGACACTAAATAAAAGTTCTTTAAAAAAAATTATAGCTGATATACTAAGAGAGGAGAGAAAATGGAATCATATGAATGCTCAATTAAAACCAGAGAAGACAGGAAAAAAGTGGAAGACCAAGCAAATAAAGAACAAGGGCAGTGAATAGAAAACAGTAACAACAAGATGCCATGCTACTGGCATCCAATGAGAAGAGATTAGAGATGCTACTAAACATCCTAAAATGCATAGGACAAGCCCCCACAACAAAGAATCATTCAATCCAAAATGTCAATAGTGCAGAAGTTGAGACCTTCTGTATTATAACAATTCCTCATCTACCCCATGGATTACATACCTGAAAATTTGCTTAGTAAATGTGGCAGAGACAGGTAATTGTACAATAAAAATCATACACGCCCTTCCATGGTATAGAACTGTTGCTAGGAAATGGCTTCTCAGCCGGATACTTTATTTCCAGCATCTAGGTGGAGCAATATAGCTAGTTTTTGACAAAGGAAAGTGAACAGAAGTGATGTGTGCCCCTTCTGAACCCAGGGGATTATGAAGCAGGTGTGCTTTCTATCTTCTTTTCTTCCACTTGGCTACTAGCTAAATGCAAAGGATTGAACAGTTAAGTCTGATGCCCTGGGGACAGCAAGGACACAAGATGCAAGGAGCCTGGGTCCCTGAATGACTGCATGGAACACCGTCTGCTGACCAGGAACTTTCCATTGAATAGTTAGGAAGGCAAGAACAAATTCTATTGTGTTAAGCCACTACAATTGGGGGGCATATTTTTTATAGCATCTAGAATCTCCCTAGCTAATACAGCAAAAGTTTTGTTTTGGTTTTGTTTTTATTTTAGAGAAGGAGAGAGAGGGGAGGGAGTGGCAGAGGGAGAGAGAGAATCCTAAGAGGTTCCATGCCCAGTGTGGAGCCTGATGCAGGGCTCGATCTCACAACCCTGAGATCATGACTTGAGCTGAAATCAAGAGCCAGATGTTTAACCAACTGAGCCACCCAGGTGTCCCCAGCTAAAGTTTTAAAAGGCATTTTCTTCCAAAAGAATCCTGAATCACCAACATTAAAAACTTACTACTAAGGTAACACATCTCTTGAATCACCTTCTTCAACTTTTCTAAGACACTGCAGATTCTGTCACGAAGGCTATATTATGAAGATGCCACAACTCAAAGTTTTCAAATGAGACTTTGTTATCTTGAAATAATAGCTTTTGCATGTCATTCCCCTTTATCCTACTCCCCCCACCGACCCAGTTTAGTGAGATGTACAGTATCTTTTTCTTTTAATAGCCCCTAACTAAATTGCCTGGGAACTCCAGAAGCCTATAGATCAATCTAGCTTCCAGCCCTTCCACAAAGAGAACTGTAGGTGCCATCTCACTTGCTAGTAGAAAACAAATGCCATTTCTGTTCTCTAGAAAACACTTGAGTCCAGTAGAGTCTGGTCAGTCCTTGTTAATACTTTGCATATCAAAAGAAGTGAGGCCTTATCTATATCTAAACATACCCCACCTAAAGCTATAGTGAATGGTGATAGACAAATACATACAAGAATCTGGTATGTAACAAAAGTCATCATACTAATCAGTGGTGAACTAAAGGGTTACTAATTAAATAAACTATCCCAGGTCAATGGGTTGACTAAATCAGAAAAAAAAAAAGCCCCAAAGATAAATTCTTTTTTTTTTTTAAGATTTTATTTATTTATTTGACAGAGAGTGAGACAGCCAGTGAGAGAGGGTCCACAAGCAGGGGGAGCGGGAGAGGAAGAAGCAGGCTCCTAGCAGAGGAGACTGATGTGGGGCTAGATCCCAGAACGCCGGGATCACGCCCTGAGCCAAAGGCAGACACTTAATGACTGAGCCACCCAGACGCCCCCCAAAGTTAAATTCTTACCTTCCCTCCCTCATACCACAAAATAATCTCTTGATGGGTTAACGATTAAAAAAGAAACACAAATTTTAAAACAAATGCTTAAATCATAACAATATGGTAACAAATTTTCTAAGTTTAAAGCAGAGAAAAAGATACTTGCAAGGAAGATGGTGGAGTAGGAGGACCCTAAACTCACCTTGTCCCATGGATACAACTAGATACGCTCATATCTGTGTAAATAACCCAGAAAACAACCCACAGACCAGCAGAACAAACTCCACAACTAAATGTACAGAAGAGGCCACATCTAAAAGGGTAAGAAGGGTCAGAGATGCGGTGGGGAGCTTAACTCCATGGGACTGGCTACTGGAGGGAGGGAGCCCCAAGCATGGAGAGGGGTGAGAAACAGACTATCACACCTGGGGCGGGGGGGGCGGGGGATAAATCCCCATAGCTTCTGGCTTTGAAAATCAGACAGGCCAAATTTTGTGAGTTCTTATATCCAGTGGGACTTAAAGCCTAGAACTTTCAAAATTATCAGGCTCAGCTCTGTGAGAGTCCAGAGGGCAATAAGAAGCTGAGTACCTGCCTTTAAAGAGGTACTGGCACAAAAACAGACATATAGACCAATGGAACAGAATAGAGAACCCAGAAATGGACCCTCAGCTCTTTGGGCAACTAATCTTTGACAAAGGGAAAAAACATACAGTGGAAAAAAGACAGTCTCTTCAATAAATGGTGCTGGGAAAATTGGACAGCTACATGCAAAAGAATGAAACTTGACCACTCTCTCACACCATACACAAAGATAAACTCTAAATGGATGAAAGACCTTGATGTGAGACAGGAATCCATCAAAATCCTAGAGGAGAACATAGGCAGCAACCTCTATGACATCGGCCACAGCAACTTCTTTCATGACACGTCTCCAAAAGCAAGGGAAACAAAAGAAAAAATGAACCTTNATAAAATGAACTTATGGGACTTTATCAGGATAAAGAGCTTCTGCACAGCCAAGGAAACAGTCAAAAAAACTAAGAGACAGCCCACGGAATGGGAGAATATATTTGCAAAGGACACCACAGATAAAGGACTGGTATCCAAGATCTACAAAGAACTTCTCAAACTCAATACACGAGAAACAAATAAACAAATCATAAAATGGGCAGAAGATATGAACAGACACTTTTCCAATGAAGACATACAAATGGCTAACAGACACATGAAAAAATGTTCAAAATCATTAGCCATCAGGGAAATTCAAATCAAAACCACACTGAGATACCACCTTACGCCAGTTAGAATGGCAAAAATTGACAAGGCAAGAAACAACAATTGTTGGAGAGGATGTGGAGAAAGGGGATCCCTCCTACATTTTTGGTGGGAATGCAAGTTGGTTCAGAAACTCTGGAAAACAGTGTGGAGGTCCCTTAAAAAGTTAAAAATTGAGCTACCCTATGATCCAGCCATTGCATTACTGGGTACTTCCCCAAAGATACAGACGTGGTGAAGAGAAGGGCCATATGCTCCCCAATGTTCATAGCAGCTCTGTCCACAATAGCTAAATCGTGGAATTAGCCGAGATGCCCTTCAACAGATGACTGGATTAAGAAGTTGTGGTCCATAAATACAATGGAATATTATTCAGCCATCAAAAAGAACGATTTCGCAACATTTGCTGCAACATGGACGGCACTGGAGGAGATAATGCTAAGTGAAATAAGTCAAGCAGAGAAAGACAATTATCGTATGGTTTCTCTCATCTATGGAACATAAGAACTAGGAAGATCGGTAGGAGAAGAAAGGGATAAGGAAAGGGGGGGTAATCAGAAGGGGGAATGAAGCATGAGAGACTATTGGACTCTGAGAAACAAACTGAGGGCTTCAGAGGGGAGGGGGGTGGGGGAATGGGATAGGCTGGTGATGGGTAGTAAGAGGGCACGTATTGCATGGTGCACTGGGTGTTATACGCAACTAATGAATCATCGAACTTTACATCAAAAACCAGGGATGTACTGTATGGTGACTAACATAATAAAAAAATATTGAAATAAAATAAAAAAATAAAGAGACAGCACAACAAACAGCCTGTGGAGATATAGCAGAGAAGGAGCAGTTTGAAAAATACCTGGGGCATGCAGGAGAGAGAGTTATTTACTTACCTAGAATTCCCTGAGGGACTTCTCCAGGAACAAAATCGATGCTGGTACCATTTCCCTGCCCCACCCCTGAGCAAAAACACACCACCACCTGCAGCAAGCAGCCTGGAACCAGCATTCACTACCTAACTTGCTTATACTGCACTGTGCCCCATCCCCTCCAACCTCAGTCCCAGCGCTGAGGTCTTCTCCGCAGAAAGCTGTTGCAAACCTCACCAAAACTGTGTCTGCCAGCTGTGTGCCCTGAAGGGCCTTGGTCTCAGCAGAAGTGGCTGGTCACCTCCTTCAAAGGATGCTCACACATTGTTACAATTGCACCCCCACCCCACCTCACATACTTTGCAGAGCAGCACCCTCTAGCCCTGGTTTATACAGCAGCTGTGCATACCAGGGTGAGGGAAGAGGGCTGGCACACAAAGCTTGTGAGGCTGCACCCCCACCCATGTGCGATTTGCAAAGTGGCCTCAGCCAGCTCTGGTTCCAGCAGCAGCTGTGTGTCTCCTGTGGAAGAGGACCAGCACCACCTTGTTAAAAGTGCGTGCCCTGCCCAATACTTTCAAGAGCAAGAGACAGAGCTGACTTTCCTAATGGAAAAACAGACAAAGAGAGGGTGTTATACAAAATGAGGACACAGAGGAATATGTTCCAAATGAAAGAACAGGACAAACAGGACAGCAAGAAACCTAAGCTGAACAGAGATAACTAATATGCTGATAGACAATTTAAAGTAATGATCATAAAGATACTCACTGGACTTGAGAAAAAAGTGGAGGACATAAGTGAGACCTTCTTTAACACAAAGATATAAAAGAACCAAATCAGAGATGAAGAACACAATAATTGAAATAAAAAATACACTAGATGGAATAAATAGCAGGCTAGAAGAGGCAGAAGAACAAATCAGCAACTTGGAGGACAGAGTAATAGAAAGTAATCAAGCTGAGCAGGTGAAAGAAAAAAATTATGCCAAATGAGAACAGAATTAGGAAACTCAGTGACTCCACAAGTGTAATAACATTTGCATTATAGGGATCATAGAAGAAGAAGAGAGAGAAAAGGGGGTAGAAATGTATTTGAAGAAATAATAGCTGAAAGCTTCCCTAATGTGGGAAAGGAAAAAGAAATTCAGATCCTAAAGGCACAGAAAACTCCCAAAAAATTCAACCCAAAGAGGTCCACACCAAGACACATAGCAATTAAAATGTCAAAGAGCAGTAATAAAGAATTTTAAAAGCAGGAAGAGAAAAGAAAACCGTTGCCTAAAAGGGAAACCCCGTAGGGCTATCATCTGATTTTTCAGCAGAAACTTTACAGGCCAGAAGAGAGTGGCATGATATATTCAAAGTGCCGAAAGAAAAAAGAAAAAAAACCTGCAGCCAAGATTACTCTGTCCAGTGAGGGCATCATTCAGAATAGAAGGAGAGAGAGTTTCCTAGACAAACAAAAGTTAAAGGAGTTCATGACCACTAAACCAGCCCTACAAGAAATATTAAAGGGGACTCTATGAGTGGAAAGGAAAGACCATAAATAAGAATAAGAAAAGTAGGAAGCACAAAACCAGCAAAAATAAGTATATCTGTAAAAATCAGTCAAGGGATTCACAGGATAAAAGGAAATAAAGTATGATGCCATATACCTACACAAAAACAGACACATAGACCAATGAAACAGAATAGAGACTCCAGAAATGGACCCTCGACTTTATGGTCAACTAATCTTTGATAAAGCAAGAAAAAACATCCAGTGGAAAAAAGACAGTCTCTTCAATAAATGGTGCCGGGAAAATTGGACAGCTATATACAAAACAATGAAACTTGATTACTCTCTCACACCATACATAAAGATAAACTCCAAATGGATGAAAGACCTCTATGTGAGACAGGAATCCATCAAAATCCTAGAGGAGAACATACGTTGTAACCTCTTTGACGTTGGCCACAGCAACTTCTTTCATGACACGTCTCCAAAAGCAAGGGAAACAAACGAAAAAATGAACTTTTGACTTCATCAAGATAAAAAGTTTCTGCACAGCCAAGGAAACAGTCATCAGAACAAAGAGGCAACCCACAGAATGGGAGAAGATATTTGCAAATGAAACTACAGATAAAAGGCTAGTATTCATGATCTATAAAGAACTTCTCAAACTCAATACATGAGAAACAAATAATCAAATCAAAAAATGGACAGAAGATATAAACAGACACTTTTCCAATGAAGACATACAAATGGCTAACAGACACATGAAAAAAATGTTCAAAATCATTCGCCATCAGGGAAATTCAAATCAAAACCACCTTGTGATACCACCTTATGCCAGTTAGAATGGCAAAAATTGACAAGGCAGGAAACAACAAAAGTTGGAGAGGATGTGGAGAAAGGGGATCCCTCTTACACTGTTGGTGGGAATGCAAGTTGGTACAGCCACTTTGGAAAACAGTGTGGAGGTCCCTCAAAAAGTTAAAAATTGAGCTACCCTATGATCCAGCAATTGCACTACTGGGTATTTACCGCAAATATACAGATGTAGTGAAGAGAAGGGCCATATGCACCCCAATGTTCATAGCAGCATTATCCACAATAGCTAAATTGTGGAAGGAGCCAAGATGCCCTTCAACAGACCAATGGATAAAGAAGATGTGGTCCATATATACAATGGAATATTGCTCAGCCATCAGAAAGAAAAATTACCTAACATTTGCAGCAACATGGACGGGACCGGAGGAGATTATGCTAAGTGAAATAAGTCAAGCAGAGACAGACAATTATCATATGGTTTCACTCATTTATGGAACATAAGAAATAGCAGGGAGATTGGTACAAGAAGGAAGGGAAGAATGGAGGGGGTTAAACAGAAGGGGGAATGAACCACGAGAGACTGTGGACTCTGGGAAACAAACTGAGGGTTTCAGAGGGGGAGGGGGAGTGGGGGGATGAGCTAGCCCGGTGATGGGTATTAAGGAGGGGACATATTGCATGGAGCACTGGGTGTTATACGTAAACAATGAATCATGGAGCACTACATCAAAAACTAATGATGTACTGTATGGTGACTAATATAACATAATAAAAAAATTTTTTTTAAAGTATGACGCCATATACCTAAAACATGGGGAAGAGAGGAGTAAAAATGGGTTCAAACTTAAGTGACCATCAACTTAAGAAAGACTGCTATATGCAGAATATGTCATATACAGACCTAATGGTAACCACGAATCAAAAACCAGTAATAGATATGCAAAAAAATAAAGAAAAAGCAATTCAAGTATATCACTAAAGAAAGCCAACTTATGGTGAAAGAAGAGAGTAAGGAAAGAAAGGAATAGAGAAGATCCATAAAAACAAACACAAAACAAATAAAATGGCAATAAATATACACCTATCAATAATTACTTTGAATGTAAATGAACTAATGCTTCAATCAAAATACGCAGGGTGATGGAATGGATAAAAAAAAAAAACAAGACCCATCTATATACTGCCTGCAAGAAACTCACTTCAGACCTAAAGACACATGCAGACTGAAAGTGAGGAGATGAAGAAATATTTATCATGCAAATGGATATGAAAAGAAAGCTGGAATGGCAATACCTACATCAGACAAAATAGAGATCAGACAAAACAAAGACTGTAGGGGCCCCTGGGTGGCTCAGTCGGTTAACTGTCCAACTCTTGATCTCAGCTCAGGTCTTGATCTCTGTGTCAGGAGTTCAAGCCCTGCATTGGAGCCTACTTTAAAAATTATTTTAATTAATTAATTAAAATAAAATAAAGACTGTAGGGGTACCTTGCTGACTCAGTCAAAAGACCACACGACTCTAGATCTCAGGGTTGTGAGTTTGAGTCCCACATGGTGTGTAAAGATTACTTAAATAAAAAACTTTAAAAAAAAATTTTTTAAATTAAACACTACCAAGGGAAAAGGAGGACACTATATAATCATTAATCAACAAGAAGACATAACAATTATAAATATTTATGCACCCAACACAGGAGCACTCAAATACATAAAAAACTAATAACAAATATATAAGAACTAATTGATAGTAATACAGTAAGAGTAGCGGACCCTTGATCAATGAACAGATCATCTAAACAGAGTATCAAGGCAACAGTGGCTTTGAATGACACACCGGACCAAAGGGATTTATTAGACATACTCAGAACTCCTAAAATAGCAGAAAACACATTCTTTTCAAGTGTACACAGAAGATTTTCCAGAATAGATCATATATTTGCCCACAAAACAAACCTCAACAAATTCAAGAAGATCAAAGTCATACCATGCATCTTTTTTGACCCCAATGCTATGAAACAAGAAGTCAACCACAAGATAAAATCTGGAAAGAACACAAATACATGGAGGTTAAATAACATGCTACTAAACAATGAATGGCAACCAGGAAATAAACGAAGAAAAGTACATGGAAACAAATGAAAATGAAAACACAATGGTCCAAAACCTTTGGGATGCAGCAAAAGCAGTCTAAGAGGGAAGTTTATAGCAATACAGGCCTACCTGAAAAAGAAAGAAAAATCACAAATAAACAGTCTAACCTTACATCTAAAGGAGATAGAAAAAGAACAACAAACACATAAAACCATCAGAAGGAAGGAAATAACAAAGATTAGACCAGAAACAAATTTAATAAAAACTAAAAACAACTATAGAACAGATCAGTGAAACCAGGAGGCTGATCTTCAAAAACATCAATAAAATCAATAAACCTTTAGCCAGACATATCAAGGAAAAAAAAGGAGAAAGGACTCAAAAAATAAAATCACAAACGAGAGAGGAGAAACAACAACCAACACCAGAGAAATACAACTGTAAGAGAATATTATGAAAAACTATATGCCAACAAACTGGACAACCTAGAAAAAAAATGGATAAATTCCTAGAAACATATAGCCTACCAAAACTGAATCAGGAAGAAATAGAAAATGTGCACAAACCAATTACCAGCAATGAAACTGAATCAGTAATCAAAAAAAATCCCAGCAGAGGCGCCTGGGTGGCACAGAGGTTAAGCGTCTGCCTTCGGCTCAGGGTGTGATCCCGGCGTTATGGGATCGAGCCCCACATCAGGCTCCTCCACTATGAGCCTGCTTCTTCCTCTCCCACTCCCCCTGCTTGTGTTCCCTCTCTCGCTGGCTGTCTCTATCTCTGTCGAATAAATAAATAAAATCTTTAAAAAAAAAATCCCAACAAACAAAAATCCAGGGCCAGACAGCTCCACAGGTGAATTCTACCAAACATTTAAAGAAGAGTTAATACCTATTCTTCTCAAATTATTCCAAAAAATAGAAGAAGGAAAACTTCCAAAGTCATTCCATGAGGCCAGCATTACCCTGATATCAAAACCAGATAAAGGCCAATATCTCAGATGGACATAGATGCCAAATCCTCAAGAAAATATCAACAAACTGGATCCAACAATACATTAAAAGAATCATTCACCATGATCAAATAGGATTTATTCCCGGGATGCAAGGGTGGTTCAAAATTTGCCAATCAATCAGTGTGATGTATTACATCAATAAAAGAAAGGGTAAGAAATATATGATCATTTCAAAATATGCAGAAAAATCATTTGACAAAGTACAACATCCAATCATGATTTAAAAAAAAACTCTCAACAAAGTAGGTTTAGACAGAACATATCTCAACACAATAAAGGCCATATATGAAAAACCCACAGCTAACATTATCCTTAATGAGGAAAAACTGAGAGCTATTCCCCTAAGGTCAGGAAAAAGAAAAGGATGTCCACTCTTAGCACTTTCATTCAACATAGTACTGGAAGAACTAGCCACACCAATCAAACAACAACAACAAGAACAAATAAAGGGCATCAAAATTGGTAAGGAAGAAGTAAAACTTTCACTATAAGCACATGACATGATACTCTATATAGAAAACCCAGAAGTCTCCACCCAAAAACTACTAGAACTGATAAATGAATTCAGTAAAGTCACAGGATACAAAATCAATATACAGAAACCCACTGCATTCCTGTATATCAATAATGAAGCAGCAGAAAGAGAAATTAAGAAAACAAACCCATTTACAATTGCACCAAAAATAATAAGATACCTAGGAATAAACCTAACTAAAACACAACCTACAATTTGGGAGGAGATACTTGCAAATGGCATATCTGACAAAGGGTTAGTATCCATATTATAGAAAGAACTTACACAACACCCAAAAAACAAATAATCCAATTAAAAAAAGGGGGGAAGACATGAAGAGACATTTCGCCAAAGAAGACATACAGATAGTCAACAGACACATGAAAAGATGCTTAACATCATTCATCACCAGGGAAATGCAAATCAAAGCCACAATGAGATATCACTTCACACCTCTCGGAATGGCTAAAAGCAACAACACAAGAAACAACAAGTGTTGGTGAGGATGTGGAGAAATACAAACACTCATGCACTGTTGGTGGAAATGCAAACTGGCGTGGCCACTGTGGAAGACAGCATGGAGGTTCCCCAAAAAATTAAAAATAGAATTACCATATGATCGATTCAGTAATTCACTACTGGGTATGTACACAAAGAATATAAAAATACTATTTCAAAGGGTTATATGCACCCCTATGTTTACTGCAGCATTATTTACAGTAGCCAAATTATGGAAGCAGCCCAAGTGTCCATCAATAGATGAATGGATAAAGAAGATGTGGAGATACACATACACAGACACACAGAGAAATATTATTCAGCCATAAAAAAAATAATGAAATCTTGCCATTTGCAATGACATGGATGGAGCTAGAGAGTATAATGCGTAGCAAAGTAAGTCAGTGAGAGAAAGAAAAATACTGTATGATTTCACTCATATGTGGAAACTGAAGAACAAAACAAAGAGGAAAAAAAAGGAGAGAGAAACAAACCAAGAAATAGACTCTCAACTATAGAGAACAAACTGATGGTTATCACAGAAGAGGTGGATGTGGAAGACAGGTAAAAGAGGTGATGGGGATTAAGGAGTGCACATGTCCTGATGAGCACTGAGTGACTTACAGACTTGCTGAATCACTATATTGTACACCCAAAACTAACATAACACTGTATGTTAACCATACTCTCCTGACAATGCCCACTTCCTGACAATACCACAGACTTCCGTTTAGGTGTCTTTCCTCCCCAGCCCACCTACACCTGTGAAAGGAAGTTGACTGATCCCCAATACTACTGGTGGGGCTAATTGGGCTAAATGTAATTACAGCCCCTTTGACAGCGATTGGACAGCCTGTTAGCACATGGTATTCTCCCAGCTTCCTGGATTATTCAGAGGTTGGTGTACAACCAGATTTGGGTTAATGAGGCAGAAACGACACTTTAGGGGCACTTCTTAAAAGAGAGCCAGTTCCTGTCTTCCTTGGGTTTTTGGGGGTGTGGATCTGAGCCCCCAAGGGTGCTGCAGTATCCTCTAGCAGCCCGAGAATCAAGTCACCCTGTGGAGGAAAGGTGAGAGATTCTCAGGAGAAAATAAGTCAGAGCCTTGATAGACCCAAGGCTGATCACTGCCCTGCCACTGGGCTCTTCCTCTATGTGGGGCTATTAACTTCCCATATTTTTGAAGCCATTTTAACATAGTTTCCAAGCCAAAATTGATTTTTCCCACTTGCAAAATGGAGCTATCATAAGGCAAAAAGAAATGAAGATAAACGCTTTGAAAACTAAAAGAAATTTTGCTCTTTAACGTTAGGGATAATTAGGGTGCTGGGTGGCTCAGTTGGTTGGGTGTCTGCCTTCAGCTCAGGTCATGATCCCAGGGTCCTGGGATGGAGCCCCACGTCGGGCTCCCTGCTCAGTGGGGAGTCTGCTTCTCCCTCTCCCTCTGCCTCTGCCCCTACTTGTGCTCTCTCTTTCTCCCTCCCTCTCTGTCAAATAAATAAATAAAATCTAAAACAACAACAGCATTAGGGATAATTATATCTACTTGAACCAAACCAAAATTTAGGACAGCTTTCCTGTAATATGGACAAGGGTATTACCAAGCAGGTCTGTTCTAATATGTCCAGAACCAATAATGGTTATGCCCATTGGCCAAACAGACAACTGCTTTGGGGAGTGCCTGGACAGGATGTGGTAGTGTGGGTCTGGGGTTCGATATGGGAGAACCAAAAGTTCTGGAATTCTGAGCTGCGGTGAGGAGCAGCAGGAAAGTCCACAGAAAACTGGTCATCAAAATGGGTATGAAGTGGCACTGAGAGGGCCACCACTTTCGGCCAGTACCCAAAATGTCATGAGCCCCTTGATTCAAGGCTAAGAAGAGGAACATGATGAAGTATATGAGTCACTAGCATCTCACCACAAATTGGGGGTTTTAGCCCCCCACTGAGATTTGTGTAGAATATTTGTATGGAATAAAAGAACAGTGGAATGGGAGTCCCCATGTCACTAAGGTGAAGGAAGAGAGAAAGAGATCCCAAAATCTAGAGGGCATTGAAAACCAACTGCTGAATCACACTTTTGCAGATGGCAGAAAAATGTCGCTGACACATTTTTGCGAATGGCAGGCCATTTCTGTTATTTAAGAAACCTATAAATAGACCTGCTATATACCAGGCACTGTTCTGAGTGCTTTACAAATGTTTATTTATTCCCCTCAACAACCCCAATGAAACAGGTATTCTTATCATCTTTATTTTAAAGATCAGCAAACTGAGGCACAGAGAGGTTAAGAAACTTGCCCAAGTTCACACAGCTAGAAACCAAGGCACAGAGAGATTAAGAAATTGGCTCTAGGTCACACAGCTGGAAAGTGAGGTACAGCTGGTCACACAGCTGGTAAGTGGTAGAGTCGGGATTTGAATGTGGGATCCGAATGCAGGATTTACAGCCAGGACCCATGTTCCAAACCACCAGGCTCGCTGCATATGCTATCACATTTCAGTGTCTTTGCCGACATGCTGCTAAATGCCAGTTCACTCTAGGGCCTTAGTGAAGCTACAACAGATTTCAGTACATGTGAAAGTTGTGGGTGGCTTTTCTGTCAGGTCTGGCCCTCAATCCTGGCACTTCGTGTTGCCACAGACTCTGGTTCTGTCACCTTTAACCAGCCTGAAGAACAGCCATGACTTTGGGCTTGTTAGAAATGCAGCCGGTCAGGAGGGTCAGGCCAGCCATTTCCCTCTTTACCCAAGCTTCCTGATCATTCCAGTCCTCTGCCCATCACACACCCTCCTTCTTAAACACTATCATCAGGGCCGGGGTCATTAGGGAGAAAACCAATGAAGAGGAAATGATTATAAAAGTTACATCTGCTGTTCGGGCAGCTGTTCTCTTTCCTCATTAGGACAATCGATCATTTTTCAACATCATTTTTGTAACTAGGAAAAGACTTCATTTATTCTAAGACTAAGGAGCAGGAATGAGGGAATTAAATCCCATAGGTCTTCAGCTGATGGGATTTTTTTAATATTCTGTCCTCACCAATGACCTAATTAAGCTTTCAGAGAATGATAAACCCTCAGCTCCTCTGTCTCATTTCCATCCGTGCCTTTGCAGAAGGGGAGCTCCACGCCCTCGGAGACCATGCCTTCTCTTCTGGCTTTCTCTTTAGCTTCAGCTGCATAGATTAAGCCCAACTTTCTCTGACTTTCTGCAAAGGCTTCTCAGAAAGGTGTCATCATCACTAAAGCCTTACCATTAAGCCACAGATTTTCATGGAGACATTAAGTCATATTTCTGTGGATTCACAGAACAGTAAGGCAGGAAAATTACCCCTTGTAATGACCATGAGCCCCAACCACGGGGGAGAAACTGCCCAGGTTCATACATCAACTTTGTCCCTTACTAGTTATCTGACCTTAGGCCCATTACTTAGCCTCTTGGTGCCTTGGTGGCTTCATCTGTGAAATGGAGAATAAAAGTACATACCTACTTCCTAGGGTTCTCATGAGGATTAACAGTACATGTAAAGCACTTACAACAATGCCTGGCACACAGTAAAGGCAAAATCATAGGTTTCTCTATTATCATCGTGGCTACTGCTGTTGGTATTATCTGGTCCATCTGGCTCTGATGCTTATGTGCCCTCTTGAACATTCTCCTCTTCAAACCATCAAGGACAGATCACCCCAACCACATGCCTTCTCCATGCCTATTCCCTGGCTCTCAAGAGCTTTGGGGAAAATCAAACAAGTGTGTAAACTACAAACTCATGGTCTCTCAGCTAAGCTCACTCCCCAGATACTCTGTTGTCTATGCCTCTCTGCATCGGTCTTGGTCCAGGAAGAAAGACAAGCAGCACAGTTAGTTCTGCAGAGCTAAACCAGGGATTGGAGGTGGGTAAAATTGCTGAAATGAGTATTGGACTCAAAAGGCAGACAGGGGATGCTGAGATAACACAAAGATGGGAGTTGTAGGAATCGGAGGCCACCCCAGCGATGTGGGGTAATGGAAGGGAGAGACTGGGGTTATCAGAGCCTAGAAGCCTGGAAGAGGGACCCCATGGGGCTCTGACCCAGACCCCCAAAGACAGGCATCACCCATCTCTGAAGGCATACAATAAGGCTGATTATGAGAGTGTTGGGAAAACCACCAACTGCATGATTTGAACTGCTTCGGCTGGGCTGATGCTCAGAGCAATAGAAAATACACACGAAACCCCAGAAAGCAAAGGGGAAGGAGTAGTCACCTGTTCTGGGTACCACAGCCAGACTGATCTTCCTAAAACGCAAGCATGGCTGGGTCACAAGCCTTCTTAAAGCCCTTCTGGGGTGCTCCATGCATCTCCAGCGAGTCTGGAATGTAGTTTGGCATGGGGTGTACTGGAGCTGGTCCTCACCTATGCCTCGTACTTTCCCACACCCAACACTCTCTCCCCTGTGACACCAGTGCCAGCCATACTGAATTCATCACATTCTTCCAAACACTCCATGCCTTTGTTTCAGCCTGGAAAGCTCTTCTCTCTGAAGTCTTTGTTGATCACCTAAGCCAGGAATGGCTAACCCGGTGTGCACTCACTGTAAGCCCGATATACTTCTTTTAGCAGATGTTGCCCTTGCCACATCTCTTTAGCCTTTGCCTCTACATGGAAGGCTGCTTACTTTAAACACCAGTGGCTGCACCTGAGGCTATATATCTGCCCACCAGAGTAGAGTGCATTTGGCCCAGTGGAGTGCTAAGGAGGTAATCTCCCTTGAGGCAGTCTTCAAACACTGACAGAGAGAGATGTGATGGCTAACTGGCCTAGCTGTGTGGCCTCTTGGTGGGGAGAACAAGGCATGTTTTATGCGTCCAGAGCTCCCTGGGGAGGTTGAACCCCAGTTGCCTACAGTAGTAACTACCTGGATAGGCTTTCTTCTGTTCCCTTCCTCAATTCGCTGATCTTTTCTACCAGTGCTTCCTGGGATCGCTTCCCAAATAAACTACTTACACGCAAATCCTTTTCCCACAGCCTGTTTTGGGGGAAAGCCAAACGAAGACACTTTTCTGATAGCCCAATACACAGTGTTGTACTTATTTGTTTAAAGGTCCCTATCACCCTAAGTGCTCTCAACTCTCTGAGGTCCAGGACCTTATATCATTCTTTTTTGTATCCTCAGATCATAACACAGTGCCAGGCACATAATATGCCCTCTGTCCATGCTTACCAACTGAGGGAAGATATCTGAAAACCATATCAGTGACTCTGTAGACTATAATGTATGATGAGCGGGGATTACTGAAGGAAGCTGCTAAGGAGCTTTGAGATTACAATTCACAGTTTTGGAGGTAGGGCTCCACAGGCAGCCAAAGCAAGGGAGTAGAATTGCTACTTTTAATCCCTCTGTTTCCTCAGAGGAAAATGAAATAGCAGTACCAGAATTGTAGACACACACACACACACATATACACACACACAGTGAAATGTGAGTCACAGGAATTTTGCCCACTTTATCATATCCCATAGGTATGGTCCCCAAAGCAGCTGTCACCTCTAATTCTAACAAGCATAGATCCCTTCACCCAGTTCAAAGAAATGTCACACCGAAGTCATATCAGTGGGCTAGCCCTTTTACTCTGAGAAGCTCAGAAAACAGTCCTAATACTGGCATGGCTGATGTCCAGATTAAAGGTCATCTGCTCCTTCTCTAATCAGGACCAACCATGTTGGGAATACTCCCTCCAACTTAATCCTTCCTCTGAAGGAGACTGACCATAAATAAGGCCCTGCCACAATGCCCAAGACTGTCCCAGTTCTCTTACGATTGCCAGCATTAGAAACAAAACCTCCGTGTACCAGAGTCATCTCAGCTTCTTGCCCAGGAAGACTTCTGCACAGCCCAAGGCCTGGGTTCTATTATGTCAGCTAGTCTGACCTCTTCTAGCCCAGTTCCACATCAACAGTTTCCTACCATACGCCCTTCTTCCTGGACAGCTTGGGGGCCTCTAAATCAAGACATTTCATGACTTTTTCCAATACTATAACTCGTAGAGAAGATTTTGAAATAACAATTATTTTATTATCTAACTTTTTTGAGCACCACAATATGCCAGTACCAGTTACAAAGCACTGTGCAAAATGTTTTACAGACAGTAGCCCATTCAAACCTCAAAACAATTTGATAGGAAAGGTAGGTGGATTAGCCTCACGTCACAGCGGAGAAACACAGGGTGTGCCTGACTTGCTTAAACACAGGCTTTCCAACTCCCAAGCCCGTACACTTTACCACATTATTATTCTGGCGTTATTTCAAACTGCATACAATAGAGTTTTAGTTCTGGAAGGGACCACAGACATTAACCAAAATCCAACCCTCTTCTGAGGTGCTGTTCCTTGGTAATTTAAGGCATGGTCTTGGCAGCCAGACAGACCTCCGTAGGACTTACAGACCAGCCACTTAACAATCTGTGTGATCGTAGACAAGCCTCTATCTCCTCATCTGTAAAATAGGGGTAATAATAGGTACCTCCTGAGGATAGGATTGCTGTGAGGAAGAAATGAGATCCTGTATGAAAAGCACTTGGCCTGTTGCTTAGCAAGTGTTGATTAAATATTAGCTAACACTTACGTAGTACTAACTACATTCCAGGTACTCTTCTAAGTGCTTGTCACATATTGAATTAACCTTAATTCCCACAACATGAAGTAGCTATTATAATCCCTACTTTGCAGATGGATTAACTGAGGCACATGTTGGCCACGACACCACAGATCCAAGAAGCTCAGAGAACACCAAGCAGGATAAATGCAAAAAAAAAAAAAAAAACCCACAAAGCACAAAACACAAAAACACACACAAAACAAAACCAAACCAAAAAAAAAAAAATCACTGCACCTAAGCATATCACATTCAAACTGCAGAAATTCAAAGATAAAGAAAAAAAATCTCAGAAGAAGCCAGAGGAAAAAAGATGTTACCAATAGAGAAACAAGGATAAGAATCATATCTGACTTCTCATAAACCATGCAATCAAGAGAGTGAAACGAAATACATAAAGTATGAAGACAAAAACCCACCAACCTAAAACTCTGTACCATTTGAAATTATCCTTCAAAAGTGAAGGAGAAACAAAGACTTTCTAAGACAAAAATGAAGAGAATTTGTTGCCAGTAGACCCACCTTGCAAGAAATGTTAAAAGTGCTTCCAGTTATATAATGAATAAGTCACAGGAATAAAAGTCACAGCATAAGGAATATAGTCAATGACACTGCAATACCAATGTATTGAGATAGATGGAAGCTACACTTGTAGTGAGCACAGCATAGTATGTATAGCATCACTATGCTATACACTTGAAACTAGCATAATGTTTTATGTCAACTACACTAAAAAAAGAAAAAGTTCCTCAGAGAAAAGGAAAATTGTATAGGTCAGAAACTTGGACCTACATAAAGAAAGGAAGAACATCAAAGAATAAATAAGAGAAGTAAAAACTTATTTTTCTTATTAATTGCTCTAACAAATTATTTGCTCAAAAAATAATGGCAACAATGTATGCAATTATATATGCTTACATGTATGTATGTATGCTTACTTATATGTATGTATAAGTGAAATGAATGACAGTAATGATTCAAGAGATGGGAGGGAGGAATTAGGATTCTTTGTTATTATAAGGTACTTGCACTATCCATGAAGTGGTATAGTGTTACTTTAAAGTGGACTTGGGGCCACCTGGCTGGCTCTGTCAGTGGAGCATGTAACTCTTGATCTCAGGGTTGTGAGTTCAAGCCCCATGCTGCATGCAGAGTTACGTTAAAAATAAAACCTTTAAAAATACAATTAAATTAAAAAATAAAGTGAACGTGGATTCACTGTACTTGTATACTGTGAACTCTAGAGCAGCCACTATAAAAGTAAATTTAGTAGATATACTAAAAAATGAGACAAAATGAAATCATATAAAATGCTCAGTTAAAACCACAAAAGGCAATGTATGGAAAATGTATGGAAGGCAAAAACAGGAACAAAAAATAAGGGCAACCGAGATGCCCTTCAACAGATGACTGGATTAAGAAGTTGTGGTCCATATATACAATGGAATATTACTCAGCTATCAGAAAGAACGAATTCTCAACATTTGCTGCAACATGGACGGCACTGGAGGAGATAATGCTAAGTGAAATAAGTCAAGCAGAGAAAGACAACTATCATATGATTTCTCTCATCTATGGAACATAAGAACTAGGATGATCGGTAGGGGAGGAAAGGAATAAAGAAAGGGGGGGTGATCAGAAGGGAGAATGAAACATGAGAGACTATGGACTATGAGAAACAAACTGAGGGCTTCGGGGGGGTGGGGGAATGGAATAGACTGGTGATGGGTAGGAAGGAGGGCACGTATTGCATGGTTCACTGGGTGTTATACGCAACTAATGAATCATCCGAACTTTACATCAGAAACCAGGGATGTACTGTATGGTGACTAACATAATATAATAAAAAAACATTAAAAAAATAAGGGCAACAGAGTAACAAATATTGTAGATAGCAATACAACTACATCAATAATCACTTTAAACATCAACGGTCTAAAATACACTAATTAAAAGATAGAGATTGTCAGAGTATCAAAAAACAAGATTCAACTATATGTCATCTACAAGAAACTTACTTTAAATATAATAACACAGGAATGCCTGGATGGCTCAGTCAGTTAAGCAACCAACTCTTGATTTTGGCTCGGGTCATGATCTCAGGGTCATGGAATCATGCCCCACATCAGGCTTGCCACTGAGCATGGAGCCTGCTTAAGATTCTCTCTGTCCCTCACCCTCTGCCTCCCCCCACCACTCACATGCATGAGCACGCTCTCTCTCTCTCTCAAAAATAAATATCAAATAAATATTATTTCTTTAATATAATTAATATATTTAATATAATTAAATTATTAAATAAATATTTAAATAAATAACATACAGATGAAATATAAAGGAATGGAGAAAGATATGCCATGCTAACACTACTCAAAAGAAAGCAGGAGTGGCTATATTAATTTCAGACAAAGCAGACTTTAGAGCAAGGAAAGTTATCAGGGATAAAGAGGGGCATTTCATAATGATTAAAAGGTCAGTACTGTAAGAAGATAATGTGTATGCACTAACAACAGAGCATCAAAACACATGAGGCAAAACAGATAAAACTGCAAGGAGAAATAGATAAATCCACTATTGCAGGTGGAGACTTCAACATTCCTCCATCAGAAACAGATACAGCAGGCAGAAAATCAGTAAAGATGGTTGAACTCAACAGCACCATCAATCAACTGGATTTCATTGACATCTATAGATGACTTCATTCAACAATAGCAGAGTACAAATTCTTCTCTGGCTCACATGGAACAATCACCAAGATAGATCATATTCTATGCCATAAAATGCACCTCAATAAATTTAAAATGTACCTCAATAATTTTAAAATAAACCTTAATAAGTTTAAAAGAGGGGCGCCTGGGTGGCACAGCAGTTGAGCGCCTGCCTTCGGCTCAGGGCGTGATCCCGGTGTTCTGGGATCGAGCCCCACATCAGGCTCTTCCGCTATGAGCCTGCTTCTTCCTCTCCCACTCCCCCTGCTTGTGTTCCCTCTCTTGCTGGCTGTCTCTATCTCCGTCAAATAAATAAGTAAAATCTTTAAAAAAAATAAGTTTAAAAGAATAGAAATCATATAATGTGTGCTCTCAGACCACAATGGAATTAAAGTAAAATCAGTAACAGAAAGATAGCTGGAAAATACCAAAATACTTGGAGATTAGCAATACACTTCTAATTAACACATGATTCAAAGAAGAAATCAAGAGAAATTTTAAAATATTTTGAATTAAATAAAAGTGAAAATACAACTTATCAAAGTTTGTGGGACACAGTGAAAACAGTGCTTTAAGGGTTATCTATAGCATCAAATGCATATATCGCAAAAGCATAAAGATCTAAAATCAGTAATCCTAAGCTTCCACCTTAGAAAACCAGAAAGAACAAATTAAATCCAAAGTAAGCAGAAGAAATAACAAAAATTCAAGCAGAAATCAATGAAACTGAAATCAATAAAGAAAATCAACAAAACCAAGAACTGTTTCTTTGAAAAGATCAATAAAATCGATAAGCCTCGAGCCAGGCTAACTAAGAAAAAAAGAGAGTAGACAAAAATTACTAGTATCAGAAATGAAAGAGGAGACATCACTCAAAGATAAAGGACATTTAAAGATCTCATGGACATTAAAAAGAAGATAAAGGGATATTATGGACAACTCTATGCCAGAACCTGATAACCTAGATGAAACAAACCAATCCCTTAAAAGACAAAATCTGAAGCCCTCAGTTTGTTTCTCAGAGTCCATAGTCTCTCATGCGCTTCAGAGGGGAGGAGGGTGGGCAAATGGGATAGGCTGGTGATGGGTGGTAGGGAGGGCACGTATTGCATGGTCCACTGGGTGTTATATGCAACTAATGAATCATCGAACTTTACATCAAAAACCAGGGATGTACTGTATGGTGACTAACATAATATAATAAAAAATATTTTTAAAAAAAGACAAAATCTGCTAAAACTCACACTTGATACACTGTTTAAAAAAATAGCTAAAAATACTCAACATATGATTGGTCCTCAGTATCTACCCAAATGAATTTGAAATTTATATCCACACAAAAACCTGCACATGGATGTTTGTGGCAGGTTTTTATTTTTAATAAATTGCCAAATTATTATTTATTGCCAAAACTTGGAAGCAATCAAAATGTCCTTCAAAAGGTAAATGGAAAATCTGTAGTATGTCCAGACAATAGAATATTATTCAGTGCTAAAGAAAAAATGAGCTATCAAGCCATGAGAAGACATGGAAGAAACTTAATGCATACTACTAATTGAAAGAAGCCAATCTGAAAAGCCTACATACTGTGTGAATCCAAATATATGACATTCTGGAAAAGGCAAGACTATGGAGGCAGTGAAAAGATCAGTGGTTGCCAGGGGTTAGCAAGGAGATAGGCATAAATAGAGCACAGTGGATTTTTAGGGCAGTGAAACTATCCTGTTATTACACTATAATTGTGGATAAATGTCATTACACATTTGTCCAAACCCATAGACTGTACAATATCAAAAATGAACCCCAAATGTAAAATGTGGTTTTTGGGTGATTATGATATGTCAATATAGGTTTACTGATTGTAACAAACATCCCAGTCTGGTGGGGAATGTTGTTAGTGGGGGAGACTGAGCATGTGTATGTATGGGACCGGGGGTAAATGAGAACTCTGTACTTTCGCCAATTTTGCTGTGAACCTAAAACTTCTCTAAAAACTAAAGTTTATTAATTTCTTAATAAGTACAATGGTACATTCTGCAACCAGCAAGAGTTCAAGCTTCAGCTAAATGTAAAATAAAGAAGAAAAAAAGAAAGAAGCTGAGGCACAGACTGTTTTAGGTAATAACAGCAGAGCCAGAATTTGAATCCTGGCAACCTTTTGCTGGAATGTGTTCACTTGCCCCCTATACCACCTTGCCTCTCAACTGCTACTATTATTACTATTATGCGAATGGGAAAATTGAGGCTCAGAGGGATTGGCCACTTGCCAGAGTCCTAGATTCAGTGAGAAACAGTCTAAGATTCTGGGTTTCCTAAACCCCTGAATCCTAGTTCTTCCTCCACTCTCTTACATTGCCTCTATATCTCCCCATCTCTCCCCCCCTCAACAATATCTGGAAAGATCCATGTGTATTGTCCTAGAAAGGAGGAAACTTTTGTTCCAAGCACAACATTTCAATACTTAAATCCCTTTGGAAGCAAAACAGTCTCCTCCTCACTTTCAACCCGGCTTTACCATCAAACTGAGAAGAGGATATGTGCTAGTGCCAGCCATCAGTGAATAAATGGTAGGGCCAATCTGCTTCAGGACTCCAGCACTTATAACATGCCTGGTTTGGGCACCAATTCGCATGGATGCATGAGACACATAGCATGAGTAGAACACAGACCAGAATGAAATTCAAGTAGGTATATAGCTGGGAAATGGCTCGTAGATGCATATTAAAAAAAAAAAAAAAGATACCCACTGAGAGGCACTAGAAAAAAAGCAAGAGACCATTTTCTTTCTTTTAAAGCTTGTCCAGCTGAAAGAGATCGCTTTGGTATAATTTCCCTGACCCACTTTTTTTTTTCCTGATAAGAGATAGATAGCCAAGATAAGCAGATGTGAGGGATAGTCTATCTGTAGAAGGCACTTATTTGATTAGACATTGCTTTCATTTTATAGCAATTCATATTTCCAAGGGCGTCTCCTTCTTTGTTTCATTTTACATCCCAACTTCTATTTCCTTCCACAAAACCCAAAGCTCTGTATTTTTCAAGTTAATACCACAGTGCACCAGAATGCATGATTATGTGCAGCCTAATATCCTTTAGGTCATCCCCACATTCAGTTATTTTATATATATTGAGAATAGAGCTATCTTTGCTTTGAATTTTTAAGCTGTGAGTTCTGCCTGCTCTAAGATAAATTAGACATAATTCCTAAGGCTTAGTGTGCTCTGGTGAACTACCCTAAGGCCCCAGAGTTTCAAATAAATGCCTTTCCTTTTCTCCTTTCAGAAAACTAAGCTGAGTCTCAAAGTATGTCCCTTACTACTGTGATTTCTCATTTTCTTTTATCCTTGGAAGAAATCTTGCAGTTCAGTATGATCCAATGCCTTGGTCACAATTGGCTGAGTGATGTTTGTTTAAATAATAGCTCTTCCCAGGTGGCTGATTTTAGCTTCAGGTCAAAACATAATGAAATTAAAGAGTGATCAGCATTCAGAAATCATTGGCACGTTGCTAGGTGTGTAGGCAAAATGCAATTCTATCAGATTCTATGATTCATAGCAAACCTGAGAAGAAGATGGAGAAAGCAATTTTTTTTTGTTTGCTTAGTTGGGGAGTTAGTGGTAAGAGGAGTTTCTGACTGCTGAGGATGAAGAGCTTCAGAAAAATGACAAAGGAGGGGCACATGGGTGGCTCAGTCGGTTAAGCGTCTGCCTTCAGCTCAGGTCATGATCTCAGGGTCCTGGGATTGAGCCCCATGTCGGGCTCCCTGCTCAGTGGGAAGCCTGCTTCTCCTCCTCCTCCCTGCTCATGCTCTCTATCTCTGTCTCTCTCGAATAAATAAATAAAATCTTTTTTTAAAATGACAAAGGAGCTATGTATCTGTGTGTGTCCATAATTAGATGTCATGCACGACAATCATAATAGACATCCCATTTACAATACCCAGTCCAGAGAAGACTTTCAAAGAGGAGAGAATGTACCACATATTTTCAAACCTATGATAGGTTTTATTGTCTGGGAGGTTAGAAGCATCTTCAGGAGCCTGGCAAAAAAGTAGACTTGAACACAAAATGTTACTTTCCCTTAACTCCATCCTAGTATACTTCCACAAAGGCATCCAAATTATGAAATGTCAAAGGTTCATTTATAATTTGCCCCATATGAGAAAATATATTATCCCATTAAATAAACTTACACTTGGCATATACTGTGACCAACTATAAGGAGTCCTACCAAAGACAGAATACCTTTTTTCCCACTTCTAAAATAAAGACTCAAAGGTAGATAAGCAAGCAATAATGATTTCCTTCCTGTATATCCTGTATATGTTGATTTACAGTTTTCAAGATATTTTCACACAGGTAATCTCCTTTGGCCTTTACGATAACTCTATGGAGAAGGAAGAACAGATATTATTTGAATCATTTTACCATTGAGGAAACCAAAAGCTAGAGAGTAAGGCCAGTTATTTACCAAACTGTGTCCCTCTTCCTTTTTGGCATACATCAAGACTACATTTTCCAAGAATCTTTTGCAGTTAGGTGTGAACATGTGATGGGTCCTGTCCAATAGAAGGTAGGTAGAAGTGATTTGTACCACTTCAAGGCCTGACCCATAAAATCCTTCAAAATATAAGCCCCCCATTCTTTTTCTTTTTTGAACACCAGCAGTTTACCAAATATTTGTTGAGTATTAGCAAGACCAGGCATCAGAAGCTGGAGTACAAGATGTCAGGGAGTAAGTAGCGAGAGAACAGCATTCCAAGGTAATGGCAGAAAAACTCCTATGAAGAGCTGGGAAAGAACTGGGTGCGAGAGAACAGGCTGCCCAAAACAGGCCCCAGCAAGAGCCTATTGAAGAAGAACCAAAGGGCTAGAACACTGAATGGTCTTGACTGTCCCCTAAGGAATTGGGCAGTGTTCCAGTGAGAATGATAGGTCGGCACAGAGAGAGCATACCCCCCATTTTTTTCCTCATTGACTAGCTGAATGAAGATTAGTTTAAGAACTTAGAGACTAGCAAGGCTATAATCTGGAATAAGTTTGAGTCACCACTTGGAGGAAAGTTGTCCAGGAAAGCCAGTCAACCAGGAATATGTATTAGATTGTTGACTGAGTGATAAAGAAGTTCACATTGTTTTAAATTATTGCAATTTTGGGGTTCTTTGTTGCAGCAGTTACCTGACATTAATACAGAGAAGTTAAATAATTTGCCCGATGTTATACAATTAGTTAGCTTAAAACAAAAATAAAGTCAGGGGCGCCTGCGTGGCTCAGTCGGTTAAGCGTCTGCCTTTGGCTCCGGTCATGATCCCAGGGTCCTGGGATGGAGCCCCACATCAGGCTCCCTCTGCCTCTGCCTGCTGCTCCCCCTTCTTGTGCTCTCTCTCTGCCACATAAATAAATAAAATCTTTAAAAATAAATAAATAAAGTCAGGACTAGAACTTTGTTCTTCTAATGCATAGTTTAATATTCATTTGTTTACCAGGACCAACCTTATATAAGGCATCTTGCTATACCCTGTTGCAATCCAGTAATTGAAGGACTGAAAAGTATGACAAATGAGTCACATGTGGTCAACTCTCTGAAGGTATCTTCTTTCTGTTTCCTCCATTTGCTCTTTTAGTAGTTACTTTCTCAGATATGAAGACATATCTGAAAATTATCTCTCAAGTGCTTTTCCTTCCTGATTCCTTCCAACCAAAAGTTAATAAACCACATATTCTCTCCTACTGAGATAACCTCAAGTAGACTTCCGTTAGAAGGACATTGATAAATGAAGTTGCCAGTGTATGCAGATAAAAAACAGTGACTGAAGTCCCACTAGGCATGGGTCACAGACAGATTGTGTCAAGGAGTTAGAGGCCAGAGGGCAAGTGTCAAGGCAAGAAGAGATAGTGAATCCTTTAGGTTAGAGACATTAGTGAGATGAAGATTCCACCAGGTTGGAGAGAGGTGCAGGCAGTTTTTCAGCACCTTGGAGAGCTCCTAGTGCAGATCACTGCTCTAAGACCCAACGATGTAATTTGCTTCTAAACTCTATAGCTGATAACAGGGCTCTTGTCCTTTCTGTGAAAGTCTTCATCTCTATAGCATAAGAGATTCATTCTCATTCCTTCTGAGTTCAAGGCCTGTGTCCAGTAGGTAAGTTGGAGGTGCCTCATCTAGCCTTACTGAAAACCACATGAGATGCTCACACCATGGGAAATTTAGAAAAGTGCATTCTCAAGGGACTTCATCCTCTTTATGTTTTAGAAACTCTCTTCTGGGTTACAGGCTGGTGCTTAGGTGGGCCTGGGCTCCAAACATTTCACCCAAGCAAAACCGTATTACTATATGAACTGCATCATAGGCCTATAACTCTAACAGGATGATCATCAAAATTATGGGGCCCTTTCTTCCTGAAGGTGTGTTCTCACGCTTCTTAATAGGTAGTCTATGAAAAAGAGTTCTATAGAAAAATTAATTTTAAAAAATTTGGATTAAAATACTTAATACTTAAGGTGCTTTCATACATGTTCTCTCTCTCTTTATAAAATACAATGTGACGAACATCTTCAGGCATATAAGGTTTTTTTTTCCTCTCTTGGGATTATTTTTCCCTTTGGAGATATGTTCTGCAAAGTAGAATTCCTAAGTTAAAAGATTTGAACAATGCTATCAGTTGACAGGTATGGCCAAATCCAAATGGGATTGTGTAATTTTACTTTTGTCAGCAGTGTATAAAAGCATCAGTTTCAGGGTGCCTGGGTGGCATAGTTGGTTAAGCATCCAACTCTTGGTTTTGGCTCAGGTCCGTGATCTCAGGGTCGTGAGATCAAGCCCTGAGTCGGGCTCCACACTTGGCATGGAGTCTGCTTGATATTCTCTCTCTCCCTCTCCCCCTGCCCCTCCTGCTCATGCTCTCTATCTCTCTTGCTCTCTCTCTCTCATGCTCTAAAATAAATAAATAAATCTAAAAAACATGTATGTAAGCAACAGTTTCACTAGTATCTAATTGGTAATTTGATTTGCATTCTTTGGTGTCTGTACCTAGAACTCCTTTGATAAAGTGCCTAGAACTGTGTCTTGCCCACTGTAGATGCTCAGTAAGTATTTAAGATTGAAGTGAAAAGTTTAACACTTTCCCATTTATCTGTTTACTGAGCATAGTTCCTCATTTGGAATTGCCTTGTCTTTTTCTTCTTTGTTATTGTGATATTAATGTTTTCTTTTTAATTTGATTAAGATATTAAGACTCTGCTCCCCATATTTGTTAAAAAAATATTTCCTCTCTGCTTTTGAAATTTCTTATATATAAACTTTTAAGTTTTTTATGTTGTCAGATTTTTCAGTCATAATTGTAAGGTCTATCATTTTAAAGCTTATAAACTTTAGCGAGAACTCCAGAGACCTCATAAAATTCAATGTTTTTCTTTATAAATTAAGTTTTTATATATATTTTTTATTCATCTGGCATTATGGGGTGAGGTGTGGGTATAAACTTATTTTTCTCTAAATTAGTAACAGATATACCAATTTATAATTGAAGTTTCTTTTTCCACAGTGTCTTTTGACTTTTACCAGTGGCTCTTGGTAAGACGTGTGGGTTGGAAAAAAAAAAAAAAGGCGGAATGAGTTTCAAATACCATGAGAGAATATAATATGAGGTAAAAGAGAATTATCTAACACTTTGCTATGTAGGTTAAATGACCCTGCTCTCAAAGGGTTTACAATCTTTTTGTCAAAGGTCAGATTTTGTTTACTTCATTTATGTGTTCGAATATAATAATGTAGTGGCCTTACAGTGTTTCAAAGTGGGCACTGAAATTTCACTTTTACTACAATTCAGATGTACAGTATAAATGTAGTTTCTCTATTTCCTAAAAACATGATATATTATTCTTCACAAATCCCTGTGGCACTTATTTCCGACCCCTAGGGACTTCTCAAGGCTAGAGCCTGGGTGATGGAAATGGAACTAATCTTGGAGAAAAGGTGTCCTTGTATTCTCTGGTGCTGTGTCCCCTGCTAGCCTTGAGGTCAGGGTCCACAGCTCATGACCTTGTTGTCTATTTCTGTTTTTGTTTTTTTTGGCTCAGTCACTATTCTAGGAGCATATCGGCCCTCTCCCTCTAGCTGCTTCAATCTCATCTCTAGAAATCCTTCTGACTCCCTGTCACAACTTCCTTCTCACCCCCTGGAAATAGAGTTCACCCTTTATTCTCTGCTCCAGGTCACTGTGCCCTGTGGTGGCCAGCCTCCTGGCAGGCTTCCAGGCTCCAACACAGGGCCCATAGTACATGGGAACTAAGGTTGACTCAGAGGTGTTAACCAAGTCCTCACTGCAGAGGACACTACTGGTGCTCCACAGTGATCCCCTTTGCCAACCAATTCAACAATCCTTCCAGAGGTTGTGTATTCGTTGCTAACTGCTTACAAATGTTCCTTGCTTTAAAGAATGTCACCCAGCTGAGTGGGGGCCACTTTTACCCAGGAAGCTAAGCTTACCCCTACCTTTGGGGTATAGCCCACAGCCAATGACTAAATGCTCCAGGGGGGTATGGAATTCTGCCCCCCTTGCCTCAAGGGGAAACATCTGTATAGTACAATTCATACTACAAAACTCCCAATGGAATCAGGCTAGAGTTAAGAACACATCCTTGCTTAGTACCTTCCCTGCCCTGTCCCACTTCCCTCACTCCCTTTCTCCTGAGAGCATTCCTCCAATAAACAGCATGCACCAGAATCTTTGTCTCAAGCTCTGCTTCTAGTGAACATGACCTAAGACACTCACAATGTCTGATAATGCCTCTCTTTACTAGGCTGAGTCATCCCATGTTGGCAAATAGGTCTCTGTCCAGAGGACTCTTCTGAGACTTTCAAACCATGAATGAGACAAAAGTTCCCTGGACTCAGTTTTCCCTAAATTTGTCTGTCAGCATAACCCCATCCTTTTCCCCAGGTCATGTCTATATGAGAGTTCTTAATACATCAAAATACTAGTTTTCTCAGTTTTGTGAATTGAAAATACCTTCCCTTGCTCTGTGGTTTATCTTTTCACTCTTTGTATTGTTCTTTGATGAACAGAAGTCCCCTTTCATTATAGTTAGGGTATCTTTTGTATCTTGTTTATGCAATTCTTCCCTACCCACTAGCTCATGAAGATATTTCCCTATATTATCTTCTAGAAGCTTTTTATTTTTTCCTTTCATGTATAGGTTTTTAATACATGAATATACAGATATATATTTGGGGGTATAGTATGAGATAGGGGTTTAATTTAATTATACCTACTCATCTCGGTACTATTTATTCCAAGGACTGACATTTCTCCTCTGTTCTACAGTACAACACATTTGTCAAATACTGACCTTCCACATGGGTATGTTTCTGCGTTCTTCATTCTATTCCACTGGTCTATTTTTCTATCCCTAAAAATATATATATACGGTCTTGATTACTAAAGCTTTATAATACTCTTCTTATCCAGTAGATAAAAATCTTTCCCTTTATTCTTCTACTTCAAAAGGGTAATGGTTATCCTTAGCTTTTTGTATTTCTATATGAATTTTAAAATCAGTTTGTCAAGTTCCACCAAAACACATTTGTTGCAATTGCATTGAATTTAGAATTAAATTTGTGGAGAATTGGCATCTTTTTTGCTCATATTTACTATGGCATATCTCCCTCTTTTTATATTTCTTTAATGTTTCAGAATACGGTTTAATCATTTTTTTCTGTAGATGTCTTGCACATCTTTTATTAGATTTATTCCTCAGTATTTTATATTAACTTCATTTTCTGTTTGTTGCTGGTATGGAGAAATATATTGGATTTTTGGATATTGAGCTTTTATATCCTGAGACTGGGCTAAATTCTCTTATTAATTCCAATAGTTTATCTGCCAAACCATTTGTATTTTCTATGAATATAATTATATCATATGCAAATACTGGCAGCTTTCTGTTTCTTTCTTTCTAATTCTTATGCCTTTTTCTTGTTTTGTGCACTGGCCAGAACACTGAAAGATGTTGAATAGCAGTGATTATCAGGGGCATCCATCTTTGTCTTGTTCCTGATCTCCAAGGAAAGTTTTCAACATTTTATCATTTAGTATGTTTGCAGTAGGTTTTTTAGAGATTAAGAATATTCTCTTCTGAGGACTTCCAGGGAAGATGGCAGAGTAGGACCCTAAGATCACCACAGATACACCTAGATAACACTCACTTCAGTGTAAATAACCCAGAAAACAACTGGAAGACTGGCAGAACAGACTTTCCACAGCTCAGTGTAGAGTAGAGGTCATATCAAAAAGGGTAGGAAGGGCAGAGACATGGTCAGAAACCAAGCTGACCTGTGGGACTGTCCACGGGAAGAAGGGGTGCTGCGGGCACAGAGGAGAGAGGAGCCAACCCCATCCCAGTCACCCCAGGCATGGGGAACAAGCACTGGGAAGACAAATCTCCATAACATTTGGCTTTGAAAACTAGAGAGGCTTACTTTGATGAGCTCTTACAATCAGTGGGGCTTAAGTAGTAGAACTTCAAAAATCAGTGGGCTTGGCTCTTGGAGAGCCAAAGGGTGACAGGAAACAGTCTCCACCCTTAAAGAGATAGCACAACAAACAGCCCCACAGAGATACAGCATAGAAGGAGCAGTTTCAAAAATGCCTGTGGTATACAGGATAGAGATTTGTTTACTATAATCTCAGGGTGTTGTGGAGGGGCAGGGATCTTTGGGAAACTTCTCCAGGAACAAAAGAGCTTATAGGCACTGTTTCACTCCCCCATTTCCCAGCCTAGATACAGACACCTGTGGGAACCAGCAGAGTGTGAACATCCTCCACCTGGCTTGTTAATAGTACAACTACCCCTGCTTCTGCAGACTCACCCCCTCCAACCCAGCCATGGCAGGAGTTTTCCAAAGCAGCTACAAGTCCCCTCCCACAGCAAACCAGCCCAGACCTTGCTAACACCACACACCCCACCCCTGTGTTCTCCTGCAGACCTTCCCTCTCCAACACCAGCTCCACAGGAGTCCATCCAAAGTGGAGCCACAAGCAGCAGTGTGAAAGCAGCCCTAACAGTGGTTAGCCCCACCCCAAAGTGACTCCTGCCCTGGAGAGAGAGGAGAAGAAAGCCACACACACCAGTCCAACTGAGGCCCCAGCAGTGGGCTGGGGGCAGACATCTGGTCTGATTAGGCTCCACTCACCAATAAAAGCTTTTCAGGGGACAACACAGGGAGAGCACCCTGAAGTTCACTGCTACTGCAGCTCTGGCAACACCTGGTCTGACCAAACTCAAGCCCAAGGTGGCCCCAGACTGGCCCACTAACACCACCATGACCAAATGCTGCCCATAACAGGCAAAGAAAACCATTGCAGATGACTGGACTGCAGGCAAGTGCAGCTCAGCCACAATAGTAGGGCACATGCAACACACATAGGAGACACCCCTGAGGCACCAGGTTCTGATGAACAGGGCACATTGTACTTCAGGGCACTACAGGACCTCTTCTTCATATGCAGGAGATGTAGCTGACTGTCTTAACACAGAGAAACAGACACAGAGAATCAGACAAAATGAGGAGACAGAAGAACGTGTCCCAAATGAAAGAACAAGACAAAATCACAGCAGGGGAGCTAAACGAAACAGAGATAAGTAGGCCTGAGAGAAAATTTAAAGTAATTGTCGTAATTGTTACTGGACTTGAGAAAAGAATGGAGGATCTCAGTGAGACCCTCAACAAAGACATATAAAACATAAAAAAGAACCAACCAGAGATGAAGAACTCAATAACTGCAATTAAAAACACACTAAAGGGAAAAAATAATAGAATGAAAGAGTAGAAGAATGGATCAGTGGCCTGGAGGAGAGTATTAGAAAGCAATCAAGCTGAACAGGAGAGAGAAAAAAGAATAATAAAAAATGAAAATGGACTACAGGAACTTAGTGACATCATCCAGTGTTAGTAACACTGATATTATAGGGATCCCAGAAGAAGAGAGAAGGTGGGGGGCAGAAAATGTATTTGAGGAATAAATAGCTGAAAATTTCCCAAATATGGAGAAGGAAATAGAAATCCACATCCAGGAGGAAGACAGGCCCCAACAAAATAAACCCAAAGAGGTCCACACCAAGACACGTAGTAATTAAAATGTCAAAGGGCAGTAATAAAGAATTTTAAAAGCAGGAAGAGAAAAGAAAAAAAAAAACAGTTATACTCAGCTGATTTTCAGCAGAAACTTTGCAGGCCAGAAAAGAATGGCATGATATATTCAAAGTGCTGAAAGAAAAATCTGCAGCCAAGAATACTCTATCCAGCAATGGCATCATTCAGAATAGAAGGAGAGATAAAGAATTTCCTAGACAAACAAGTTAAAGGAGCTCATGACCACTAAACCAGCCCTATAAGAAATGTTAAAGAGGACTCTGAGTAGAAAGGAAAGTCCATAAGCAGAAGTAAAACAATTAGGAGACACAAAGGCAGTAAAATTAAGTCTCTGTATAAAAATTAGTCAAGGGATTCACAAAATAACAAGATGTAAAGTATGACACAATATACCTAAAATGTAGGGGAGAGAGGAGTAAAACTTTAGTGCTTTTGTAATAGGTTTAAACTTAAGCAATCATCAGCTTAATATAGAATGCTATATGCAGAAAATGTTATACATAAACCTAATGGTCACCATATATAAATCAATAACTGGTAATAGAAAGTAAAAAATAAAGAAAAAGGGATGCAAACCTGTCACTAAAGAAAGCCAGCAAGCTGTAAGAGAAGAGAGCAAGAGAAGAAAGGAACAGAGAAAAACTACAAAAACAACCATGAAACAAGTAACAAAATGGCAATAAGTACATACTTACCGATAGTTACTCTGAGTGTAAATGGACTAAATGCATCAATCAAAAGACAGAGAGTGACAGAATGGATAAAAAAGCAAGACCCATCTATATGCTGCCTACAAGTATTCATTTCACAATTAAAGACACATGCAGATTGAAAGTGAAGGGATGGAAAAAGCATTTATCATGCAAACGCAAGTGCAAAGCAAGCCAGGGTAGCAATACTAATATCAGAAAAATAGACTTTAAAACAAAGACTGTAACAAGAGACAAAGAGGGATACTACATAATCATAAAGGGAACAATTCAACAAGAAGATATAACAATTGTAAATATTTATGCACCCAATATGGGAGCATCCAAATACATAAAACAACTAATAACAAACATGAAGTAATCAATAGTAATACAAAAATGGTAGGAGACTTTAACACCTCACTTACATCAATGGATAGATTATCCAAACAGAAAATGAACAAGGAAACAGTGCCTTTGAATGGCACATTGGACCAGATGGATCTAACATATATCCAGAACATTCCACCTTAAAACAGCAGAATACACATTCATTTCAGGTGCATATGAAATATTCTCCAGAATGGATCACGTTAGGCCACAAAACATGTCTCAATAAATTCAAAAAGACTGAAATCATATCATGTATCTTTTCCAACCACAACGCTACGAAACTAGAAATCACAAGAAAAAAAATCTTGAAAGAACACACATACATGGAGGCTAAATAACATGCTATTAAACAGTGACTGGGTCAACCGAGAAGTCAAAGAGGAAGTTAAAAAAATACACAAAGACAAATGAAAATGAAAATACAACAGTCCAAAATCTTTGGGGTGCAGAAAAGGCTGTTCTAAGAGGGAAGCTCATGGCAATACAAGTTTACCTCACGAAGCAAGAAAATTCTCAAACAACTTAACCTTAAACCTAAAGGAGCTAGAAAAAGAACAAACAAAACCCAAAACCATTAGGAAGAAAAAAATAATAAATATTAGAGCAGAAATAAATGTAATAGAAACTAAAAAACAATAGAACAGATCTATGAAACTAGGAGCTACTTTTTTGAAAAGATAAACAAAAGTCATAAACCTCTAGCCAGACTCACCAAAAAAGAAGGGGAGAAGACTCAAATAAAATCAGAAATGAAAGAAGAGAAATAACAACTAACACCACGGAAATATGAACAATTGTAAGAGAATATTATGAAAAATTATATGCCAACAAGTTGGACAACCTAGAAGAAACAGATAAATTCCTAGAAACCTATAACCTACTTAAACTGAATCAAGAAGAAATAGAAAAATTGAACAGACTGATTACCAGCAATGAAATTGAATCAGTAATCAAAAAACTCCCAACAGACAGAAGTCCAGGATTAGATGGCTTCAAAGATGAATTCCACCAAACAGAGAAGAATTAATATGTATTTTTCTCACACTATTCCAAAAAATAGAAGAGGAAGGAAAACCCAAATTCATTCTGTGAGGCCAGCATTACCCTGAAACCAAAACCAGATAAAAACACTATAGGCCAGGGGCGCCTGGGTGGCTGAGTCGTTAAGCATCTGCCTTTGGCTCAGGTCATGATCCCATGGTACTGGGATCAAGCTCTGCATCACACTCCCTGCTCAGCGGGAAGCCTGCTTCTGCCTCTCCCACTCCCCCTGCTGGTGTTCCCACTCTCTGTCCAATAAATAAATAAAATCTTTAAAAAAAAAAAAAAAACCACTATAGGCCAATATCTCTGATGGACATAGACACCAAAATTCTGAACAAAACATTAACAAACCAAATCCAACAATACATTAAAAGAATCATTCACCATGATCAAGTGGGATTTATTCCTGGGATCCAAGGATTGCAAATCAGTCAATATAATACATCACATCAATAAGAGAAAGGATAAGAAAGATATGATCATTTCAGTAGATGCAGAAAAAGCTTTTGATAAAGTACAACATCCATTCATGAAAAACCTCCCAACAAAGTAGGTTTAGATGGACCACATCTTAACGTAATAAAGGCCACATATGAAGAACCCAGAGTTAATATCATCCTCAATGGTGAAAAACTGAGAGCTTTTCCCCTAAGGCCAGGAACAAGACAAAGATGTCCACTCTCACCACTTTTACTCAACACCATACTAGAAATCCTAGCCACAGCAATTAGACAACAAAAAGTAATAAAAGGAATCCAAAAAACTTTCACTATTTGCAGAGGACATGATACCATATATAGAAAATCTGGGGTGCAGGGATGGTTCAGTTGGCTGAGCATCCGACTCTTAATTTCAGCTCAGGTCATGATCTCAGGGTTGTGAGATCAAGCCCCACATCAGGCTCCACACTGGGCATGGAGACTGCTTAGAATTCTTTCTCTCCCTCTCCTTTTGCCCCTCCCCCTGAATTAAAAAAAAACTTCAAGAATCCACCAAAAACTACTAGAACTGATAAATGAATTCAATAAGTTTGCAGAATACACAATCAATATACAGAAATTTATTTCATTTCTATACACTAATAATAAAGTAGCAGATTAGACTGCATTTGATTCATAGCATTTTTAATTTCTGCCAGATTTGCTCTCATTTCCACCCTTAGAGATTCTATATTCTTGTTAATATTCGTTAATCAAATGCACTCTAAACTGGATGCTCTGATGGCCAGGGTAAATGAGGCAGAAGAACGAATTAGTGAATTGGAGGATGGGATGATAGAAAAGAAGGAAAAAATGGAAACTTGGCTCCAAAAATCCAATCTCAAGAACATAGGTTACGGGACATTGCTGACTCAATGAAATGTCCCAATGTCAGAATCATCGGCATCCCCAAGGGAGAGGAGAAAGAGAGAGATCTAGAAGGGATATTTGAACAAACTGTAGCTGAGAACTTCCCTAATCTGGCAAAGGAAACAAGCATTCATGTCCAAGAGGCAGAGAGGACCCCTCCCAAAAATCAATGAGAACAGACCTACACCACGTCACATAATAGTACAATTTGCAAATATTAGATCCAAGGATATAATCTTGAAAGCAGCCAGGGGGAAGAGAATCCTCACCTACAGAGGGAGGAACATCAGAATAAGATCAGACCTGTCTACAGAGACCTGGCAAGCCAGAAAAAGCTGGCAAGATATATTCAGAGCACTAAGTGAGAAGAACATGCAGCCAAGGATCCTTTATCCAGCAAGGCTGTCATTCAGAATTGATGGAGAGACAAGGACCTTCCAAGACCAGCAGAAACTGAAAGAATTCGTAACCACCAAGCCAGCCCTACAAGAAATATTAAGGGGGGGTTCTATAAAAGTAAAAAGACCCCAAGAGTGATACAGAACAGAAATTTACGAGTTATAGAAACAAAGACTTCACAGGCAGCGTGACATCATTAAAATCATATCTCTCAATAATCACTCTCAATGTGAATGGCCTAAATGCTCCAATAAAACACCACAGGGTTGCAGATTGGATAAAAAGACACGACCCATCCATACGCTGTCTACAAGAGACTCATTTTGAACTTAAAGATACATCCAGACTGAAAGTGAAGGGACAGAGAACCATTTTTCATGCCAATGGACCTCAAAAGAAAGCTGGGGTAGCAAATCTCATATCAGACAGATTAGATTTTAAACTAAAGACTGTAGTGAGAGATACAGAAGGACACTATATTATTCTTAAAGGATGTTTCCAACAAGTGGATATGACAATTATAAATATATATGCCCCCAACAGGGGAGCAGCTAGATACACAAGCCAAATCTTACCCAGAATAAAGAGACATATAGACAATAAAACATTAATAGTAGGGGACCTCAATACTGCACTCTCAGCAATAGACAGATCACCTAAGCAAAAATCAACAAAGAAACAAGAGCTTTGAATGACATATTGGACCAGATGGACCTCGTAGATATATACAGAACACTACACCCCAGAACAACAGAATACTCATTCTTTTCGAATGCACGTGGAACTTTCTCCAGAATAGACCATATACTGGGTCACAAAACAGGTCTCAACCGATAACAAAAGACTGAGATTATTTCCTGCATATTCTCAGACCACAACACTTTGAAACCGGAACTCAATCACAAAGAAAAATTTGGAAGAAACTCAAGCACTTGGAAACTAAGAACCATCCTGCTTAAGAATGATTGGGTAAACCAGGAAATTAAAAATGAGATTAAGCAATTTATGGAGACCAATGAGAATGAAAACACATCGGTCCAAAACCTATGGGACACTGCAAAGGCAGTCCTAAGGGGAAAATACATAGCCATCCAAGCCTCACTCAAAAGAATAGAAAAATCTAAAATGCAGTTTTCATATTCTCACCTCAAGAAGCTGGAGCTGGAACAGAGGAACAGGCCTAACCCATGCACGAGAAAGCAGTTGATCAAGATTAGAGCAGAGATCAATGAATTAGAAACCAGGAGCACAGTAGAGCAGATCAACAAAACTAGAAGCTGGTTCTTTGAAAGAATAAATAAGATCGATAAGCCACTGGCCAGACTTAATCAAAAGAATAGAGGAAGGACCCAAATTAATAAAATTATGAATGAAAGGGGAGAGATCACAACCATCACCAATGAAATAGGAAAGATCATTAGAAACTTTTATCAACAGCTTTACGCCAATAAATTAAACAACCTGGAAGAAATGGATGCCTTCCTGGAAACCTATAAACTACCAAGACTGAAACAGGAAGAAACTGATTATTTAAACAGACCGATTAATTATGAAGAGATTGAAGCAGTGATCAAAAACCTCCCCAAAAACAAGAGTCCAGGGCCTGACGGATTCCCCGGGGAATTCTACCAAACAATCAAAGAAGAAATAATACCTATGCCCCTGAAGCTGTTTCAAAAAATAGAAACAGAAGGAAAACTACCAAACTCATTCTATGATGCCAGTATTACCTTGATCCCCAAAGCAGGCAAAGACCCCATCAAAAAGGAGAATTACAAACCGATTTCCCTGATGAATATGGACGCCAAAATTCTCAGCAAGATCCTACCTAACAGGTTCCAACAGTACATTAAAAGGATTATCCATCAAGACCAAGTGGGATTCATCCCTGGGATGCAAGGGTGGTTCAACATTCGCAAATCAATCAGTGTGATAGATCATATCAACAAGAAAAGAGTCAAGAACCATATGATCCTCCCAATGGATGCAGAAAAGGCATTTGACAAAACACAGCATCCTTTCCTGATTAAAACCCTTCAGAGTGTAGGGATAGAGGGTACATTCCTCAATCTCATAAAAACCACCTATGAAAAGCCTACAGCGAATATCATTCTCAACGGGAAAAGCTGAAAGTCTTTCCCTTAAGATCAGGAACACGACAAGGATGCCCGCTCTCACCATTATTATTCAACATAGTACTAGAAGTCCTTGAAACAGCAATCAGAACAAAAAGGGATAAAAGGTATCCAAATCGGCAAAGAAGAAGTCAAACTGTCTCTCTTCGCAGATGACATGAAACTCTATATGGAAAACCCAAAAGAATCCACCCCCAAACTACTAGAATTTACAGAGCAATTCAGTAATGTGGCGGGATACAAAATCAATGCTCAGAAATCAGTTACATTTCTATACACGAACAGTGAGACTGAAGAAAGAAAAATTAGGGAATTGATTCCATTTACAATAGCACCAAAAATCATACGATATCTTGGAATTAACTTAACCAGAGAGGTAAAGGATCTATATTCTAGAAACTACAGATCACTCTTGAAAGACATTGAAGAGGGGCGCCTGGGTGGCGCAGTCGTTAAGCCTCTGCCTTCAGCTCAGGGCGTGATCCCAGTGCTCTGGGACTGAGCCCCACATCAGGCTCCTCTGCTAGGAGCCTGCTTCTTCCTCTCCCACTCCCCCGATTGTGTTCCCTCTCTCACTGGCTGTCT
>NC_048238.1:14816328-14871816 GCF_002007445.2 Ailuropoda melanoleuca
TTCATCCCTGGGATGCAAGGGTGGTTCAACATTCGCAAATCAATCAGTGTGATAGATCATATCAACAAGAAAAGAGTCAAGAACCATATGATCCTCCCAATGGATGCAGAAAAGGCATTTGACAAAACACAGCATCCTTTCCTGATTAAAACCCTTCAGAGTGTAGGGATAGAGGGTACATTCCTCAATCTCATAAAAACCACCTATGAAAAGCCTACAGCGAATATCATTCTCAACGGGAAAAGCTGAAAGTNGTTAAAATGTCTATACTACCCAAAGCAATCTACACACTTAATGCAAACCCTATCAAAATACCAACAGCATTTTTCACGGAGCTAGAACAAACAATCCTAAAATTAGTATGGAACCACAAAAGACTCCAAATAGCCAAAGCAGCCTTGAAAAAGAAAAACAAAACTAGAGGCATCACAATTCTGTACTTGAAGTTATAAAGCTCTAGTGATCAAAACATTATTGTACTGGCACAAAAATAGACACATAGATCAATAGAACAGAGTAGAAAACCCAGAAATAAGGCTATAATTATATGGTCAAATAATCTTCACCAGAAGATAAAAGAATAAACAATGGGAGAAAGACAGTCTCCTCAACAAATGGTGCTGGCCAAACTGGACAGCTACATGCAAAAGAATGAAATGGGACCTTTTTCATACACTATACACAAAAATTAACCGAAAATGGTTTAAAGACCTAAATGTGAGACCTGAAACCATAAAAATCCTTGAAGAGAGTACAGGCAGTAATTTCTCTGACATCAGTCATGGCAATATTTTTCTAGATATGTTTCCTGACTTAAGGGTGAGGGAGGGGGAAAGTAAAAATAAAGTATTGAGACTACATCAAAATAAAAAGCTTCTGAACAGCAGGGAACAATCAACTAAACTAAAAGACAATGTTCTGAATGGGAGAAGATATTTGCAAATAACATGTCCCATAAAGGGTTAGTATCCAAAATACATAAAGAAGTTACAGCACTCAACATCCAAAAAACAAATAATCCGATTTAAAAAATGGGCAGAAGGCATGAAGAGATGTTTCTCCAAGGAAGACATCCAGATGTCCAACAGACACATGAAAAGATGCTCAACATCACTCATCATCAGGAAAATGCAAATCAAAACCACAATATCACCTGACACCTGTCAGCATGGCCAAAATCAACAGGACGTGGAGAAATATGAACACTCGTGCACTGTTGGCAGGAACACAAACTGGTGCAGCCACTGTGGAAAACAGTATGGAGTTTCCTCAAAAAGTTAGAAATACCCTATAAACCAGTTATCCCACTACTGGGTATTTACCCCAAAAGTACAAAAACCTAATTCAAAGGGATGCATGCACCCCTGTGTTTATTGCAGCATTATTTACAATAGCCGAGTTATGGAAGCAGCTTGAGTGTCCACTGATAGAGGAATGGATAAAGAAGAAGAGGTGTGTGTGTGTATATA
The DNA here is from genome assembly GCF_002007445.2 of Ailuropoda melanoleuca. Taxonomy (NCBI): domain Eukaryota; kingdom Metazoa; phylum Chordata; class Mammalia; order Carnivora; family Ursidae; genus Ailuropoda; species Ailuropoda melanoleuca. Next base: position 14,817,798 of record NC_048238.1, read on the forward strand.
CATATATGTGTGTGTATATATATATACACACACACACACACATATATATATATATAATATTCAGCCATAAAAAAAGAATGAAATCTTGCCACTTGCAGCAAAATGGATGGAGCTAGAGAGTATAATGCTAAGTGAGATAAGTCAGTCAGAGAAAGACAAGTATCACATGATTTCACTCATGTGGAATTTAAGAAACAAAACAAATGAGCAAAGGAAAAAAAGGGAGAGACAGAAACCAAGAAACAGACTCTTAACTATGGAGAACAAATTGATGGTTACAAGCGGGGAGGTGGATGGGGGATGGGTGAAATAGGTGATGAGCATTAGAGAGTACACTTACCATGAGGAGCACTGAGTAATGAATTTTTGAATCACTATATTGTATACTTGAAACTAATATAATACTGTATGTCAACTATATTGAAATTAAAACAAAAAACTTATAAAAGTTAAATATTAAGTTCAAAACCATTAATGAAGAAGGACACTGCCATTTATAATCCTATGACAAAAAAGTTTTATTTATTTTATTTTTTTCATCTTTTTAAAGTTCTTTGGCTACTTTTGGAATCATGCCAATTTGCAGGACTGTTATCACCCTGGAAGCTGCTAAGAACATTCTCTACCACCGCACAGAAATACTCAGAACAGAGTACTTAATGAGCACTTACTAATTATAGGCCTATCAGTCAAAATTATGACCTCCAAAATAGCAGGCTTTCAAAAGTCAGCTGAAGGTGCATGTGTCACAGGACAAAGCAGTCACGCAAATGGACAACGAGAAAAACGAGGTTCCCTTTAAAAAACTATTAATTTCATAGAATTGAGCAGCTGAGATTTCATGACTTAATATACTGAACTTTCCTTCCTGCTACCTCTTGCAACTTCCTTTCATACTATTTAAGGCGCCTTTCCAAAGGCTACTGGAGAAAAAGCATGAGGAAAGAGAAAGGGGAAGAAGAGGACAGGTCAGCTGAGTTCTGAGAAGAGAAATACTGGACAAAGTTTGGGAAGATTTCAGTAGCTTTCCCCTATACTCTGTGAGTAGTAAGTAAAGCAACATACACACTATATGTCATTAGGTACACAAAAGCATCCCTCAATATGCAGAATAAATATTTATCATGCTTTTACTCTGTTCCAAGCAAAAGAAAGATAACTAACATTGCAATGAATATCTCATCAGCAACATAAAATGTTAAAAGGCAATGGAAAGTGAGAGGGGCGCCTGGGTGACTTAGTAGGTTAAGCGTCCACCTCTGGGTTTCTGCACAGGTCGTGATCTCAGGGTTGTGAGATCGAGCCCTGTGTCGGGCTCCACATTCAGTGCAGTCTTCTTAAGACTCTCTCTTTCCCTCTGCCCCTCTCCACCTCCCACTCTCTCTCTTTTTCTTTCTCTCTCTCTAAAATCAATAAATAAATCTTTTTTTTAAAAAGTGTGAGGATAAAATAAGTGTTAAAAAAAGTAGAATGGATAACTTTCAAACCAGAAAAAGAAAGCAAAAAACAAACAGGAACAATAAGAAAGCAAAAATTAAGCTCAAATATATCAGTAATCTAAATTTTTAATCACTATCTTTAATAGATAATTAAGTCTGTTTTTATTGGGTAGGTGAAAACAAAAGCTAGAGATGGGCACACCTAAAACACAAAGATATACATAAGCTAAAATAAAAGGAATGGGAAAAAATATACTAGACAAATAACAAAAAATCTATCTGGCAAAATTAGTATCAGGCAAAACAAAATTTAAAGTGGAAAGACTTAGTAGTAATAAAGCAGGACCTCATTTGATGACAAAAAAAGCAATCTACAAGAAGCTATAATTTTGAACTTCCATGCATTAATAACATAGTTTTAAAATATATAAAGCAACACTTTTATAAAATCCACCATTATAAAAGATCTTAGTTTATTTCTCTCAAAAAGTTATCAATAAGGTGAGCCAAAAATATACATATTAAGAATAGCAAAAATTTAATCATGTCAGATTCCAAGAAGGCTTTCTGATGAATCAGAAAATATGACATAAACTAAATCACTGGAAATTCCACATTTTGGGGTCGGAAGCAAAACTAATTTAAAACTCAATAAAATGAGAAATGGCCGTGATAGTTTTATTTTACAGTTTACTGCTTTTCTCTGGTTCATTTTTCTATCCAGTTGCAAACTGTCAAATCATTTCAACTGCCATCTTCTTTTGTTATACTTTCACAGATATTAATTCACTTGATTCTCATAATAAGCCTGTGAGGTTGAAAAATTAATTATTCTTATCTATTAAACTCAAGTAAATTAAAACTGCTCCTGCCCATGACCAGAAAAAACAATTCTTTGGTGGTAGAAGTACCAGAGCTTGCTGAAAATTATCTGAACAGTATTCTGGAGATCCGATAGCATCTTTGTAGTACCCACCCATATCCCTAACTCACCAGCATTTTTTTAAAGATTTGATTGATTGATTTTAGGTGGGGGGGGGGGAAGCAGGAGAGAGAGTCCCAGGCAGACTCCATGATGAGCCCAGAGCCCGACACAGAGCTCAATCTCACGACCGGAGCCAAAACCAAGAGTCAGTCACTTGACCAACCGCGCCACCCAGGCGCCCCACTAACCCACCAGCATTTTAAAGCCCATTTTGCCACCAGGGTAGCAGGCTGAAAGTACTGGGAAATTAAGGCTCCCCCAACAGTCCTCAACCCCAAACTGAGAGGATTTGCTATATAAACGTTTCAGCTTCCTCACCCTCAGGTGGGAGAATTCTGAGGCACATTTTCTACACCCTTCCCAGAGATCCCCAGCAGGCTTAAGCTTAAGTAGCACCCTATAATGGTTCCTTCCTTTGCGTGTCGCATTCCCCCACCCCTCTACAGTGCTTCCTTCCCCTCCCAATTCAATGATTTGCACTTGAGTCCTTGTCTCAGGTCTACTTCTACAGGCACCAAACTAAGGCAATCTGTCACGCTGAAACAAAAATGCATGCTTCCCACAATTGCTGCTTACTATTTAATGTCAGAGATAACAGAGTCATTAACATTTGTTTCCGATCTCCCGAAACACAGAGAATTCACAACAAAATGCAGTGAGCATCCCAGTGTGCGTTGCTGGGAACCAATGGCCTTATTTACAACAGAATACCACAAACTAAGCACCATATTGGGCTAGTGCAGAGGGAGGAGGAAGAACTGAATATTAAGGAATTTATGAAGGATATGGGGCCAGGGAGTGGTTAACAATTCTTCATGCTATGGGTATCACAAATGATTTGCCTGTGTGTGCTCTAAAAAGCTGTACAGGTCAACTCTCCAAAGGCTCCTTGAGATTGCAATGGGGTTCACGTGGCCCTGATTCCAAGTGAGGACTGCTACACTCAACATCACTGCCACTTTCAGTAGGGACTGGTCTTCACCTGGAGATCTTCCATGAGAGCGGAGACATTGTCTGGGCAAACCTGCCAGCTCTCCGTAAGATCAGAGAGAAGCCTGGCTCCAGACTGCCCGACTTTATAGCTCCTACCGCTTCTGGAGTAAATTATTAAGGAACATTTCTTCTGCCCTTTATGCTTTACAAGAAGATTTGCAACTATTAATCCCTCATTCCCTACAATGGTCCTATGAGGAAATACATGGAAAGCTGGGAGATTTGTGGATGAGTTACTTGGTTCAAATTACATTTTCCAGCGTCCTTACAGCCTTCCTTGGACAGAAGAAGGTCTCTAAAGATCATGCCAAATCTTCCTTTGAAGTGACAGGTAAGACAGTGAGAAAGAGTTCAAAAAGATCTCTCATTTTCTGAAAGAATTTAAGATCTTGCTTCACCACTCTGCACTTTAAATAGCTTTATAGAGATTTGGAGGTCATATTTACATTCTCCCTCCTGCTTTGTATCTATGTTTTTAAAGGTGAAATCCATTCTAAGATAAATAAAGCTTTATCCCCAGGAAAAGTGACTCTGAGTTCTTTGCAATGCATGGCTTCTGCTTCTGGAACTACTGTTTTTCTTCTCCAGCAGCATAATGTTATCTCCTTGTCTGAATAAATGAAGCACATATTAAAAACCATGGCAAAGAGGGGAAAAAGGAAACTCAGAAGAAAACAAATGTTTAAAATAACAAAAAGAGAACTTCCCTTGTTCATTCTTGTCCCTGTTCCAGAAAGCGGCTAGTGCAGGCAGAAAGGGCAAAGCGTTCTTGCTCAGTTATGAGCAGGATGGACAGGCTCGGCACAGTTAGACGCCAGTTATGCTTAGCATCACAAACCTTCCCTTTTTATCTTTCATTGTTTTCAAACTTCACATTCATACTTGGAAGTCCAGAACTGTCTCATCTTGGCTAGAGATAGGAGAGGGACTGGAGATCAATGGTTTTTAAGGGGCAAATTTTTTAAGCAAAATAATCTTATTTGAATCTTCAACATAAAAAGCAGCTTTAAAAGTGGCATTTTGTCTAAATTTATTTTATAAGTTCTAAGTCAGATAAGAAGCACCCAAGGCTTACCAAAAACAACAACAACAAAAAAGGTAAATGATAAAAAGGGGAAAAAAACTAAAAACCTTCAACTCTGTAATATGATACTGACACAATGAAAGATTTTACACATTCCCTTTTTTGGGGACAATGACATTTAATTGAGTGTAGTACACGAGTTGAGGTGTTTTATGGGGGCGCCTGGGTGGCTCAGTCCTTAAATGTCTGCCTTCAGCACAGGTCATCACCCCAGTGTTCTGGGATCGAGCCCTGCATCCGGCTCCCTGCTCGGCGGGGAGTCTGCTTCTTCCTCTCCCACTCCCCCTGCTTGTGTTCCCTCCCTCACTGCCTCTCTGTCAAATACATAAATAAAATCTTTAAAAAAAAAAAAGAAGAAGGTGTTTTATGTGAGCACCAATCCACAGGGCTGAATTAACAAAACAAAACAAAAAAACAAGAACACTTGACAAAGCTGTAACCTTGCAAAATAATGATATATCTATAAGAATGTGACTCCAATAAACAAACATGCCATAAATAAAAGCTGTGTACCAGATGCTGTGGGGAGCCACCTAGAACCCCCTTGAGGAATGACACATCCATCCCCAGACACTGTGAGTGTGCCTTCTCCCCCACATGACCCCACACACCCCTACCTCCCCATCCCCAGGGGAGCTCACGTCCAGTGACTGGTGGGTGAGAGGCATAACACCCTGGCCCCCTTGCCTCAAGAACAACCAGGAAGGGCCATCGCAGCTGCTGAGCTCCGGTGATTTGGGCTGAGGCTTTGGTTAGAAATGCATCACAGCTCAGCAGTGGTGCACAGCCCTGCTGAACCCTGCTGCCTTCCCCAGCGACAGCACTCCACCACTAACTTCCGCACATCAGCACCTGTCTTAGGGTCTCAGGTGAAAGTACAACCAAGACCCATAGAGCACGTGCATCCAATAAGCACTCTCATTTTGCTCTATTTACTTTAACTGTCTCTCCACATACACATATTTGTAACGTGTGTGTATTTCCCCTAATTTTTATTTTGAAAATTGTCAAGCCAACACAAAGAATAAGACAAATACTCATATACTCCCACGGGGTTCAACAATTCTTAGCATTTTAGCATACCTTTCCTTCCCCATCTATGTCCTCTTTTGTTATCCCACGTGAAAGGATTATTGAAGACATCATATCGCTTATCTCCTAAATACTTCCGTGTGCACCTCCCAGGAATAAGCACAATCTACAGCACCACAATATCATCATCACATCTGAGAAAATCAACAATTCCATTAATTACAGACTTAAGGGGCGCCTGGGTGGCTCAGTCGGTTAAGCATCTGCCTTCAGCTCAGGTCATGATCCCTGGGATCGAGTCCCGACGGGCTCCCTGCTCAGCTGGGAGTCTGCTTCTCCCTCTCCATGCTCTCTCACTCTCTCTCTCAAAATAAATAATTAAATAAAATCTTTTTAAAAATCATAGACTTAAAATATTTTTAATGTTGTTTTCAATGATACTCTAATCAAACATTTGTGAAACTCATGAGGTTTCTTATAGTTAAGTTTGAAAAACATTTTTCTAGGGTGCCTGAGTGGCTCAGTCAGTTAAGCGTCTGCCTTTGGCTCAGGTCATGATCCCAGGGTCCTGGGATCGAGTCCCACACCAGGTTCCCTGCTCGGCAAGGAGTCTGCTTCTGCCTTTCCCTCTACCCCTTCCCCCAGCTCATGCTCCCTCACTCTCTCTCTCTCTCTCTCAAATAAATAAAAATCTTTTTTTAAAAAAAGAGAGAGAAAGAAAAACACTTTTCTAGAGTAATACCTAGGAAGAACAGGCAAAGAAAAAAAAAATCAGTCTTCAATTTCACCCATGACCTGGTTAGTATTGAAAGAGTGACTAACAAAGCTTGACTCCCTCTGCCCCCAACAGAACCAAATACTATTCTACAGCCTTGTGTATCAGACCCATCACGCATTAGGATACCTACCTGCGTACGCAGATACACGCTAAGGCCTATGAATTGGTTAATATCTTTTAATAAGTGATAACCTGGTAAGTGTGCCTATGTGAACACTTCTGTTCTCAAACCCACAGTTTGCAAATTTGGTATCAGCTTTTCTTATTAGGCTGGCATTCTTAGGCTGATCAAAGGGTGTTTAAATAATAATTACCCTGGGAACCCAGTAAGTAAGTACAAGTACAGGATACTGTATTACCAGGCACTGCAAAAACATATGATGTGTTGTATCTTCCTTAAATAAACATCATTCATCACTTAAGTAAACCAACAATTAGGTTGAAAACACAAGTGCTAAGAGAGAAAAGTGATATCCACTAAAATGTACATTTTATTTCAGGAACATCACTTTTGAGAAAGTGACTTACTTGGAAACTCACTTAAGTGGTGCCATTAAAAACTTGAAGTGTCAACATCCTTGGGAAATGGAATATATTAGCAATGCAAATGTACAAGTGCCTCCTCAGGCTGGGCTTGGATAGTCCTGTTTAAGTCAGACATCTCAGTTAAGCAGGGCCTTTATCTGGTCATTTAGGGATAAGGAAAATACACTGGACCATAAGCATTCATATATATGCTTCTCTCCCTCTCCCTCCTTCGCCCCCTCCCCGCCCCCACACACACCAACCTTCCTGTGTTTGAGAGGGGAAAAGAAACCTACCATCGCCTACACCTTGAAGGCTGGTGGCTGGCATTTCCTCTAAAGAGACATCTGAAATAGCTTCTGTTTAAAACAACAAGGATTTCAAGGATTAAAAAGCAAGTATTTCAAGGGTCAGATGATGGGTGGAATGTGAAAAGTTCATTCCACTAAATACAACCCACTATGGTCCAATCCCTGCTTCCTAAGCCTGATGTGGATTCCAAAGGCCAGCTGAAGGAGTCACCTGTGGCCGTGCCTAAAGGAAAGCTCATGTTCTCCTTGTAGCCAGAGGTAAAGTCCTTCCCACTCCCTCTGGCCCCCAAATCTCTCGAAATTACAGGGCAAGGGAAAACCAGTCACCCTACACTTGTTAACACAGTAAGCTAAGCAAGCAAAGAGCTAACCTTACTAGAGCCAGCGGCTTTCAAATAGTTTTGAACTGTGACCCAAATAAGAAACGCATTTTACAGGGCAACCCAGTTCCTATATACAGTAGAAATACAAAACTAAGACATTTCCAAAATCATATAGTCCTCTGATATTTTCTATTCTCTTAGAAGTGCTAGTCCCAACTCATTAAACTGATTTTATCACCCACTGACAGGCAAGGCCCTGCAGTGTGAAAGACATGCTAGAAAGCTGAGACGAAAAGCTGTATTTTTGTGCTAGACTGGATGCATAGAAGATCTTTAGCTATGGCTTTATTTAGAGCTGACTAAAATCCCAGTGTTTAACCATACATTCACATTGTAGACGATTCAAATAACAGTGCCTCTCCATGCCTATTCGCATTCACTGCCCAGGATAGCCACAGTAAATAACCAGACAAGTATCTTCCATCTTCTGTGATGCATTCACACATTACACATAACCACACCCATGGTTTTTAACAATGTAAATGGAATTGTATTAATTTACTGTACTGTAACTTACTGAACTTAAGAGTTAAGTCTTTTGGAGTCAGGACATGATTTTCAAATCAGTTTATCTAGATTGACTACATTCTTTTTGTCAATAGTACTTTGTTGAGGTATAATTTATACAGTAAATGCACATAACTTAAGTACAGCTTGAGAATTTTTTTTACATATGTATATCCCTGTGTGACTACCATCCCAATCAGTACAGAGAACATTTCCATTATCCCAGAAAGGCTCCTCCATGCCCCTTCCAGTCAATACCGTCCCCACGGAGGTATCCACTATTCTGACTTCCAACACTGTACAGTAGTTTTGCTTGTTAAATTTCATATTCATGGAATCATAGAACAGCTATTCTTCTGTGTCTGGATTCTTTCATGCAACCTAATAATTCTGAGGTTCATTTCTGTTTTTGCACGTATTAGTTTTGTGGGGGTTTTGTTTTTGTTGCCAAGTAGTGTTCCTACCACAATTTCAGTTGTTTTCAGTTTGGCGCTCTTACGAATGAAGCTGCTATGAACATCCTTCTAGAAATCTTCCTGTGGACATACGCACTAATTTCTCCTGAGAATATACTTCTGGGTCATACGTTGTGTGCAACTTTATTAGAGACTACATTTTGCAACAATGACTATGTCATTTTACATTCCCACCAGCAGTGTAGAACCTTCCAGTTGTCCAATCCTTATCAGCACTTTGCACTGTCAGTCTTTACAATGTTAGCCATTCTGGTGGGTGTATGCTGGTATCTTGTTACAATTTTAATTTGCATTTTCCTGATGACCAACGATGTTGAACACTTTTTCATGTACTTATTGGCCATTCCAATATTTTCTTTTATGAAATACCCATTTGAGAATTTTGTCCAATTTTTTAATTGGGTTGTTCATCTTTTTGTGATTGGTTTATAGAATTTTTTAGTACATAATGGATACAAGTCCTCTATCAGACATACGAATGCTGAATATTTTCGATCTCTGGTTCCCTTTCACTTTAGTATCTGCCACATTCTTTGAAATGGATGCTTCTTTTCCCAATGTAGTAGCAGTTTTTTATGTTACCAGTTCTCTATTAACGGATATTTATACTCACGGGTAAAAATTTGTGCTTCAGTGGAAAACTGTTCATTGCTTGGAGCACATCATTCTTGGTTAGTTGGTTCTGATTTTCCATTCTGTAAATTGCATGTAACTGATAGCAATGGAAAATAATTCTTAGCTATAGACATGCAAATAAATTCTCCAGTGGAGAGTCAATTAATTGCCTTCCCTGACTGTGGGAGAAGCCAGTTTTGCCTCCATTTGCACTTTCATTTCAATATTCCTAATCTAATAAAAATATGTTGTTTGGTTATCCTTTGAAATGGTTGTGGCATATTACTTGTTCCCTAATTAGTAGTTAAATAAAATCTCTAACATATGTTCATTTGATATCTGTAGGAGAGCCATAATCTTACTGTTTTAAAAAGTATTCTTTAACACAGTTTCCCATTTTTTATCCTATTACAGAGAATGCTGCAACCCTTCTTGCACATTTATCTTTGTGTAGAAGTCTCTCTCAAGACTAAGAAGTCCCCATGCTTTCATGTTCCAAACTGAACCAACTTTGAGGAATGGATTTAACAAGTCAGCTACATGAAGGCATAGAGGATGAATATACAGAACTTAGATTTTACAGGGGGAAAAGGTCAAATTAGGTTCAAGCCAAAGAAATCAAACTAATGGTGAATTTCAGGCATGGTAAGGCAGAGTGAATGAGGAATGCCTTTGTTTACTGGGCACCTACCACTCCCAGACCACTGAGTTAGGCAATGAAGAAAGGAAGGTCAGGCTAGAGGGGGAGACAAATAGTTGAGCAACTAAGTAATGTGAAGACAGACTGTGTGCTCTAATACACCAAGTGGAGGAAAGGGAATTAATCCATCTCTAGTCTTCAGGTTATGGCCTCTGAAAGCTTTCAGAGTACCTGGGAATGCTTTCATGTGGAAACAGCCTTTTATATTAAAAAAAAAAAAAAAGAAAAAGAAAAAAGAAATCGTCATTTTGAGTTTATTATTGAAATATAATTGACAATGTTATACTAGTTTCAGTTGGGCGACATACTGCTTCAACAATTCTATACATTACTCAATGCTAGCCACAATAAACGCAGTTTCCATCTGTCACCATACAATATTATTACAGTACCATTGACTATACTCCCTAGGCTGCACTTTCCATTTCTGTGACATCTATTTTATAACTGCAAGTTTATACCCTTAACCCCCTTCACCTATTTTGCCAATCCCCACACACACTTCCCTTCTAGCAACCACCAGTTTGTTCTCTGTATTTAAGAGTCTGTTTTTAGTCTGTTTGATTTTTTGTTTGTTCGTTCGCTTTTTTAGATTCTACACATAAGTGGGATCATAGGGTATTTGTCATTGTCTGACTTATTTCACTTAGCGTAACACTCTCTAGGTTCATCCATGTTGTTACAAGTGACAAAATCTCATCCATTTTATAGCTGAGTAATATCCCATTGTATATATACCACATCTTCTTTATCCATTCATCAACTGATGGACACCTGAGTTGCTTCTGTATCTTGAATATTGTAAATAATGCTGCAATAAACATAGGGGTACATACATCTTTTCTTTTTTTTTTAAGATTTTATTTATTTATTCGACAGAGATAGAGACAGCCAGCGAAAGAGGGAACACAAGCAGGGGGAGTGGGAGAGGAAGAAGCAGGCCCATAGTGGAGGAGCCTGATGTGGGGCTCGATCCCATAACGCCGGGATCACGCCCTGAGACGAAGGCAGACGCTCAACCGCTGTGCCACCCAGGCGCCCGGGCGCTACATACATCTTTTCAAATTAGTGTTTTCATTTTCTTTGGGTAGATATCCAGTAATAGAATTACTGGATCATATGGTAGTTCTATTTTCAGTTTTTTGAGTAACATCCATACTGTTTTCCACATTGGTTGTGCCAATTTACATTCCCACAAAATGCATGAGTGTTTCCCTTTTCTCCACCCCCTGGCCAGCACTTGTTATTTCTTGTCTTTTTGGTGATAGCCATTCTGACAGGTGTGAGGTGATATCTCATTGTGGTCTGGATTTGCATTTCCCTGATAATTACTGATGTTGAGCACCTTTTCCTGTGTTAAGAAATTAAGTCCTAATTATCACTCTTTTCATGTAGGAACACCCATTTTGACAACCCGTTCTGATAACAAAGATGTTCAGCTTTATTGCTAAAAACTATCTGAAGTAGTCATTAAACTGCTCGTGGGTGGATATGGGAGTGGCACAACTGACTTGCGAGTTTCCCCATTTCTAATGGCACCTTCCTCCTGGGCAGTGAGATGATTAAATGTACGAACACATGTTGTACTATGTCAGAGGTCGGTTAAGAAAGCAGGAATAAAGGGCTTTAGCATAGGAATTAGTAGTTCACGGGACTATTAAACGAGGTAGAAAAGACAAGTTCAAAGAAGGTGTCACCAAAGATCAAGAAAGCAAACACTGGAGACCTCAGCTTGAAGCACCAAGGAAAATTCTTGAAAGATTACTGGAAAGCTGCTGAAGAATCTCGAAAATCCCCTCGCTCTACCCACACCTGTCTGCAGCAGTGAAGTATGTGATCCTCATGAATCCTTCTGGAAGCTTCTGTAAATCTCACATCTGCCCATGTGTTCTCATTGTGTTGCAAAACAGCTTCTCCTTTTCTTCTGCCTTCAAATTTCCTGCAAGCTCCTCTCATCAACAAACTCTAAACTGGAACCATACTGAGACAGGGGTTATGGGAAATGTGACTCTCAGTTTCTCTTTTGCAAAGCAGAAATTCTAGAAGTGGGAGGTGGTGATGCTGAGTTGAGGCCCGGCACACGGCTGAAGCTAAGTGGTAACCATAATCACCACTGTCCCTGAAGCAGCAGGGACACTGAGCAAGTGCTTAACTTCACAGTGTTTGGAGTACTATTTTCCTCCTACATTATCTGTCCATTGTTCAGCCTCCCCTTTCCCCTACTTCATTGTGCAGGGACCAAACAAGGACTCAATGGTCACCATCCTAAAAGTCAAATGCTTAATAACTCAGTAGTCTGGAAAAACATATGAAAGGATTTATAGGTGTGTGTCAACCACTCTCGTATAAAAGTGAGACTGGAGGTCCAGTCCTGGCTTTGGTGCTAATAAATCCAGGACTTGGGGCAAACTGCTGAACCTTCTAGTAACTGTTTTATTGAAAAATTCAAGAGGTTGTGATGCTTTGAGTAGAGCACATCCTTTCTAAGCGTGGATAACCTCGGTCTCATCAAGGGAACACTAGACAAACCCAAATTGAGGTACATGCTACAAAATGACCAGTACTCTACAAAAGTGTCATGGTCAGAAAGAACAAGAAAAGACTGAGAACTGCCATAGATTGGAGGAGATTAGGAGACATGAGAATTAAATGCAATATAGGATCTTGGATTGAATCCTGGAAGTGAGAAAGAGTTTTCAACTTTAGTGGAAAACTGGCAAAATACAAATAAAGTCTGGAGTTAACAGTATTGTACCATGTTAATTTCTGAATTTTGATAATTGTACCATGATTATGAAAGCTGTTAACGTTAGGAGAAGCTGGGTGAAGGGTGTACCAAAACTCTCTGTAGTATTTTTCCAACTCTTCTGTAAATCCAAAACTCTCCCAAAATAAAATGTTAAAATATGAAACTGTGCTACTTAAAAAGTACCAAATTTTAATTCGTCATTTTCATTGGGCCCTGCAAATTATGTAGCCAGTCCTACATGGAAGTCTATGGAGAACTGGATAAAACCCCTCCTGTGATACAAAATAATGAAGCAGCAGCAAAATGATTCCCATGAGCTTGAACGGAACCTGGAAGGAGCAGAGATAGGAGCTTCTCCAATCGAATGGGTCTTGAGGACTGGGATAAGAATGGCTCTAGGCCAATGACTAAAGACCAGCTGAGACAGATACTTCAGCTGATGATGGCTATGAAAAATGACAAAAACCTGATTCTGAATCCTCTCTTCAGCCTTGGCAATGTATAAGACCACTAAAACTTAGAATCAATTCTGGATAAAAGGATGAAAATACCCACCCATTGGTATTCTCCCAGACCTCTCTCCATTCATGTCCTGGGCTCTTTACTTGCATTCTTGGGAAACTCAAAATCCTTGAATGACTAAGTTTTTACTCCCAGGGCGTGAAGGCTCAAAATAGAAATTAGGGGTGATGTCACCGAGATGGCGACATACAGGTTCCTGATTTCACTCTCCCTCTCTAGAACTAACAAGTATTCCTGAACAGGACACCACTAAAAGAATCCTGGAACACGGGGCGGAGGCTGAAGCACCCCCTGCACCAGAGAGACCAAGACAGACCGCCTCAGAAGGCTAAGAGGATGAAGCACGGACCGCATTGCCCCCGCTCAGACCAGCACACCACCACAGGGAGAGGCCTCCCCTGGGCCTCAGTTTCCTCCAATGGGAAAAGAGAGCCCAGGTGACAAGCAGTGCCCCAGCATTGCGGGTAGCTCCGCGGGAGCCCCTACTCTGGTCTCGCCCCACCTGGATTGCAAGGGAATCTGAGTGGGACTCAGAGGGGGGAGGGGCTTGCAACATTCGCGCGCGCGAGGTTTGCAACAATTCACGCAGGCACCTGGCCGGCCGAGCTCCTAATTGCAGTGTCCAAGCAGTAGCCCCAACCACAAGTTTTGCTCACCCGCAGAACCACTGAACTTGGCAGGGTGCACGTCCGCCGGACTCGGGTCCTCAAACAAGGGGTTCTGCCCATCTTAGAGCCTAGTCTGCCCAGGCCCCCGCCAGGTGCTGAGTCACAGCTGCAGGTGCGGCGTGGAGAACGTCTCGGGTCTGACTGACCAGAGAGCGAGCCTGGCGGGAACAGCTTGAAGCCTGCGCCTGCGCGCCTGAACTCAGAGGTGGGTAGGCGGGGCTGCTCGCCCACAGGGCAGGGCTGGTACCGCAGTTGGCAGGGAAGGTTCCAAGCTCCGCCCAGACCGGGGCATTAATTCATAGCCAGGGCTGAGAGTAGTGGACGGCTTCTCCCCACTGGAAAGCCTGTTTAAAAAAATTGGGATCTTCCAGGAGCGGCCCCACACCAAGGCCTGGGAGCTCAAACATAGCCCCACCCATCATGGGTCCCAGGCCCATCTAACCTGCAGGTCTAGTGAGAACACCTGGAGGTTGTGTAATCAAAATAGAAATTAAGTTGTTATAGAAAAATAAAGTAATATTTCTTGCCCAACTGTTGGTGTGGACATTTGCACCTGTCAATCTTACAAATTAATTTTACTAATTAAGATTACCAAGTATTCCATCTCAAAGAAGACAAATAGGATTTTTTATCATGGTGAAAAAAGTCATCGCAAACTTAACGTATTGTGAGTTAAAATAAGTTAGGCTGGGAGGAGGTGGCAGGGGAAATTTAAAAAAAAAAATAGGGTGAAGGAAGCAGTGAGCGTGAATGTGGTTAGACAGCCACTGCTGCAGAGCGTTGCAGAGATAGTCCTCTACTAGATGCAGAAATCTTCTCTAAAAAGTGAAAAACAGCTGACTATCTAAGCCTTGCTGGCCAAAGTAACAGATTTTACCCAGGAAGGGTAAAACACTTCCAAAGTTTTCAACATCCTTATGACTATACCCACAACAGTAAATTACTGTTGCTGGGTTCAACTATTCTACTTTGCTTATAAAGCAAGAAAGCAAACATTCTAAGTGTGCCACATTTATGGAACTGGATGAAAAATGTTATCAATTTTTTTAAAAGCCACTGGATTGCATTAGTAAAAGTTCTGTAAAATTACTCCATTGGAAAGAGCAACCTAAACATCTGTATTAAGAATATCTTAAATGGAAAAAATATATATCTTAAACGTTTATTCATTGTATTTATTTGTAAAACAAGACAACTTAACAAAGATAAACTTATTTATCAAAAGCAAGTCTTATAAACAGGCATTTAAAATCTTTAACATTGGACTAATACATTAATGGAATGAGCCTGTGAAATTTTGAAGGCAGAAAAGGTCTAATTTAGTTTAAAATAAAATATGAAGCACCTTTGAGAAATTTATTTTGCTCAATCAGTGTCATTATAAATCAGTGTCATTAGAAAAGGTCTAATTTAGTTTAAAATAAAATATGAAGCAACTTTGAGAAATTTATTTTGCTCAATCAGTGTAAAAAATAAAAATAAAGATGTTGTGTATATAGTATTATGACTCAAACCATGGGAATCATTTTAAACACTTTTTTAAAAAAAAATGGGTATTATAAACTGTGCTAGCGAATACAGCAGCCACTATCCACATATGGTTATTTAAATTTAATTTTAATTAGCTAAAATGAGGTAAAATTGAAAATTTAGTTTTTGTTTTTGTAATTTTACTTCTAATCCAGAGAATATTTCAGGTAGCACAAAATACAAATCAAATTTGAAATCTGCATATACTGTTTAAAATTTAATCTCGCCTAGAATATAATTTTACTTTTCCATATTAGCTGTAGTACCAATGCTGTGTAAAATTATTTGTAAAACTGAATGGTGAAGCCAAAGACTATCTCAGATGAATTAATCTGAATAATTTGCCCTCTATGGAAGTTTTTTGGCTTGAATTATTTACTTTTTAAGACTACTGTATGCATAGCCTAAACATATAAAGATATGCATAGAAATACTATAATTTTATTAACCTAAAGGCAACTAACAACAGATTTTTTATTTGGAGAACAGAGTCATAAAGATTACATCTTATGTCTTATCTTTCTAAAATTAGTTTTACTATGTTTCACTAAAACACTCTAAAAGTTTAATTTTCAAAAGATATATCATTTGAAAAAAATGTATCTATTCTACAAATTGACCGTATAAAACCATCCTAAACTACTTTACGTGTCACAAAAATAACAAGACTTGTCAACGTTCACACAAATTTCTTTGACTGAACTACTTATTACTTTCTATTGAATTTCTTCTTTGCTTTATCAAAAGACCAAAGTTAATTTATGTCAACTATCTAAGAAAATCCATGGGTCATAAGCAAATGGCCACAACTAAAGACTGAACTCTCACAAAGAAAAAAATGTTTTTTGAACAATAACCAAGAATGTGATAAAGCAAATATAACTGAGAACTGTTCCATAGGTCGAAAGCTGCGAGATGACGTCATAACTAACAAAACAGTTCTTTTTTTTGACAAAACGTTTTCTTAAACACGAATGATCAAACAATGAAATTATACGGTATTTTCTATCACTAAAACATTCAAGAACTTTAAAGTGCTTAAGCTAAAAATAAAATCCTACTCATGAGCAAAATGGAATTATTTTTTTCATTTGCCAATATTCCTGCCAATATACTTCAAGATAATTTTTTTCTAATTGAATTTCTGATCAATATTTTTTTCATTTAAACATTGTAAGATTTAAATTTGTATGCACTTCAACTAGTAGAATCAATCAGAAAAACACAGCAAATATCTTAAACCTTCACCCAGACACTTCAGAAACAACAACAAAAAACATCAGTGTCTGAAACTGGTCAGATTCTTTTTATTCATGTTGATATATTCTTAAATTTAAATTATTTCAATGGAACCAAAAAGCCTCCTGACATAATTTTCTATGTTGACTCTTAGAAAACTGCCTTGATAAAATATTATCAGGAGGTAATTAAAAGGATGCTGTTCTTATCAGGAGTAAATCAAAAAACCATACGTCTCATGCCTGGAAAGCTTGGGTCAAACAATAGGATGTCAATCCTATGAATGCCCTACTGATGGATACGTAAGAAAGCCAACATGGGTGTTTGGGTTATGTGTAAAACATACCTCCCTTCTGAATCAGTGGAGCTTAGACCTCAGATCTGCAGTGACAATTCACTTGACAAATATCGAATGTCTACTACCTGCAAATTCCTATACCTGCCATTATGGTTTGCCTATCCAACCATGTCTCTCTACCTCACTACCTAATCTGTGTCACTGGTGCTCAGATCTCATCTATCACTAAAAGCTAAATGTGCTATTCTCATTCTACCTTAAAACAGCAAAGAAAACAACCTTTAGGAGTTTACTACCATTCCCTTAATCAGAGGTTATCAGAGTACTGCCCGTCACTTTGTTCACGAGATGAAACATTACACACCTTCCTAATGCAATTCTGTCTGCTATATGGGCGGAAAAAGAACATCGGGTATTTCTTCAGTTGAGAATGCAAAACTACACTACCGCTACAACAAGCTAATTTTGGAATTACAACTTGAGAAACTTAAAGGATGATACAACAATAAAAAACAAATGTAGGGTGGCTGGCATTCAAGTACTTCGGTCAGTATCTCTGACTCTGTTGGAGGAGTTGTTGCTGAAAGCCATTACGGTTTGGATGTGGACTTCTTGAGGTCATATCGAAGACTGCGGATGGAGCTATTGATAGCTGTCACACACAACTTCCAGTCATATCCTGTTTCTGAGAGACTGCAAGTCGGGTAGATTTCTTGAAGAAATTCTGGTGGTAAAATCCAAAAACATAAGTTACTTAGAAATCACTTCTCAGAGAAATGAGTTTATTCAACCTCAGTTCTATTGCTGTGACTATAAAAGGGTCATTAAAACTTTAATTAAAGTACATGGAGTATAACTATTATTAAATTAGCTGAACAAATCTCTTCATCTAAAAGGATAATATGAAATAGCACCATTCTTAAATCACAGTAAAGTGACAATATCCCATGACCTTGCTACATAACCAGAATGGAAATCCTCTCCGGCCTTCGATACCCAACGTAAACTTCTCACATTCTTAAATTTATCAAATATGCATGTTATTCATTAGATCAAGACTTGCTAAGGCTTTGTAACACAGGAGAGGCTGCAATGTCTTTTATACTTTTAGAGGGAAGAAGCTGTAATTGCTAAATATTTTGGTACTGCTTGATTTATCTTAGACGAGAAAGGAGAGTCTCTAGATATTGCAGTTAGAGGAAAACGTCTATAAGGAAAAGTAACAGAGCAGCATGGCTCAAGGAGCACACTTAGAGAAAGTGGGTGGACAGACAAAGGGAAAAGTGAAGAAGACAGATGTTTTTAACTAGAAGAGCAGAACTGTCCTCAGATGCTTTTTTAGGTAACTTCCAAAGTACCTTTGAGGCCTTAGAAAAGGACCCGATGAGCAGCACAAGCCTGCATTAGATGGCTACATGAATCTCCTTTGTTTTTCAGTAAGATTAAGAAGCTGGGAAGTCAGGGCAATGCATAAACACAGCATAGGTCCAAAATTTTTAGCAAGACATGTGACAAAGTTAAAAAGCTTTTATACTCAAAGGACTACTTAATACATCAGTGGTAGCCTGGAAGGAGGCTTTCAGTGGTTATGTCCCTGGATTCAGTATCAGGCAGTGTTTTTTATGCTGCCAGACATCTTTTTTTATTTTTATTATTACTATGTTTTTGCTGCCAGACATTTTTATTAACCAAAAAGAAGTTACGGACAGCAGGCTTGTCCCATCTGCCCAGGACAGAGAAGCTGGGATGGATAACTAAGAGACTGGAAGACAAATACAGCACCCGCAAAGCTTTCAACAGGCTGCAACAAGGAGCCTAAAGTGGTTGGTGTTTCCCAAAAAGTGTTCTCTGAGACCCTAGTCATGAAGAAGTTCCCTGGAGAAAAAGTTTCCAGTTCTGCAAACGTGCAATGCTACACTCCAGAGTTAGTTCCCACTGAAAAATCGCACAATAAAGAGACCTGCTGATTCAAAGGTGACAGATGTAGATGCGTTATTTGGGCTTATGAGGAAGGTGGCAATGCATAATAACAGGAGGTCAGGGTTGTGGAGATCTGGATCGGCTTCAGAGCTAACGGCACTCAAAACATGTTTTAAAACAGAATCGAGTGAAACAGATGTATGGACTAAGGCCCTGCAGGTGCCAAATCAAGAGTTTCCCTAGCCATTTGACTAAAAAGCACCTTTTTCATGAAGCACCCACTAACATTCAACTGTCTTTAAGAAACATAGTTTGGGGGGTGCCTGGGTGGCTCAGTCAGTGAAGCGTCTGCCTTCGGCTGGGATCATGATCCCAGGGTCCTGGGATCGAGCCCCACATCAGGCTCCTTGCTTGGTGGGGAGCCTGCTTCTCCCTCTGCCTGCCACTCCCCCTGCTTATGCTTGCTTTCTCTCTGACAAATAAATAATTAAAATCTTTAAAAAAAAGAGAGAGAGAGAAACGCAGTTTGCATAATGCTGCTCTACACTAACAGGATAAAATGCAGGAGGAATAAATATAAAATCCTACACTTAATTAAAAAAATACTAACAGGATAAACAGAAATAACCCAAACACTAACAACGTAAGTACTAGATAAATATCAGTATACAGAAGAAAAGATCTAGGGGTCTTAGATGACCATAAAATTAAAAATGGTAAGTGCCATTTTAGTCTGCATTAGCACTGACATTCATCTTGGCCATGACTGTTCTAATCTGACACCAAAAGCAAAAGCAACAAAAGCAAAAATAAACAAGTGAGACTACATTAAACTAAAAAGCTTCTGCACAATAAAGGAAGCCATCAACAAAATGAAAAGGCAACCCGCTGAATGGGAGAAAATATTTGCAAATTATATATCTGGTAAGAGGTTAATATCCAAAATATAAAAAGAACTCATACAACTCAACAGCAAAAAAATCAACCACGTTTTAAAATATGGGCAAAAGATCTGGATAGACATTCCCCCAAAGAAGACAGAGAGATGGCCAACAGGGTATTTGCAAAGATGCTAAACATCATTAATCATCAGGGAAATGCAAATCCAAACCAGAATGAGATATCACCTCACCCCTGTCAGAATGGCTAAAATCAAAAAGACCAAGTGATGGAGAAGATGTGGAGAAAAGGGAACCCTCCTGCACTGTTGGTAGGAATGTAAATTGGTGCAGCCACTATAAAAAAAACAGTAATGGAAGTTCCTCAAAAAATTAAAAATACAACTAACATATGATCCAGCAAGTCTGTCTCTGAGTATGTATCCAAAGAAAACAAAAATGCTAACTCAAAAAGATATAAGCACTCGCCCTGTTCACTGTAGCATTATTTACAATAGCCAAGATATAGAAACAACCTAAGTGTCCAAGTGTCCATGGATGGATGAATGAATAAAGAAATTGTGGTGTATACACACACACACACACACACACACACACACACACACACTGGAATATTATTCAGCCATAAAAAATAATGAAGTCTTGTCATTTGTGACAACATGGATGGACCCTGAGGACATTATACTAAGTGAAATAAGCCAGAGAAAGACAAATACTATATGGTTTAACTTATGTGTGGAATCTAAAACAACAACAACAACAACAAAAAGATACAGAGAACAGACAGATAGTTGCCAGAGGCAGGAGGTAGGGAGAGGAAGAAATGGGTGAAGGGGGTCAAAAAGTAAAAAGAGAAAATAATAAATAAATTAAATGAATACATGTTACAATACGTATACACATAGGAAGGAAGGAAGGGAGGAAGGGAGGAAAAGAGGGAGGGAAGGAGAAAGGAAGGAAGGAAGAGAAAGAATGACCTCTTTGCAGGAACAATTTTCAGAGATAGCATGTTTATCAAAAAAATAAAACTTAAAAATTAAATTAAAATTAAAATGGCAAGTGCCATTTTAGACTGCATTAACAACCTAATAGGTAAGAGTACTATTGTATTCTGGGTTAACTTTAGAACGTCTGAAGTTAGTCATTGAATCAGATCATGAAAGATTAGGAAAATATTTCTGTGAGAAGTTACTGAAGGAAATGGAGATATTTACCTGTAAAAGTGTAGGACTTAGTGGGGAAAAGTTGTGAATAACACTTATTTTCTCAAATTGTCATGCTTCTATGTAGAGGGATCTCCAAATTGGAAAGTTTGGAAAAACTGGACACGTATGATTAAAAAGTAAAGCTGATATTTTTATCTCTGCCTGCCAGATTCTAGTGGCTGTCCCTCACTAGGTTCTGAACTTGAAAATGGGGGGAGAAGGTCTATTTGCTATCTCCTAATGCTCCAGTAGGAAGTAACAGCTGTCCGTACATACTTGGAAGGCCTATCATGTGAAAAATAATTGGACCTACCCTATTTAGTTCTGGAAGCGATAAGTAGAATAAATGTGTATTACATGCAGGGAAGTAAATTTGAAGTCACTTGGAGGGAAAATTTTTCTCGTGAATTAGAGCCCCTTTAAAATGTATTGGATTCACAAATAATGAATCATGGAACACTACGTCAAAAACTAAGGATGTACTGTATGGTGACTAACATAATATAATAAAAAACTATTATTAAGAAAAAGAAAAACAAAAAACAAAGATACCTGTTCACACCACAAACTAATTATGGAATTTTATAGAATACAAATATTCAATATCTTTATGGAAATTATTTCATCAGCTGCAACAAGCTAGCTTTTTGGTAGCTGTAGACATGAGTTCTATTTAATTTTTGTTTACAGTAATTCTGCCAAACTAATTATATACTTGTTATTTAAAAAATGTATTGGATTGCTGGAGGTGAGAGAAGATGGTGACAGACTGGGAGGACCCTAGGCTCATCTCATCCCATGAACACAACTAGATAATTATTGAGTCATCCTAAATACCCCAGAAATCAACCTGAAGACTGACAGAACAAACCCCACAACTAAAGGAAGAGGAGAGGCCACATGGAAGAAGGTAGGAAGTGTGGGGATATGGTTTAGGGGAGAAATGGATCGCAGGTGCTATGGAGGGGAAGGAGCTGTTGTTGTAGAGAAAAGAGAGAGAGGGGAGCACACAGGGGAATGATGCACAAGAAGGACAAGAGGGGCTGAATTTCCTGAGTTCTTGCAATCAGCAGGGATTAAAGCCTGGAGTTTTAAAGGTCAGCAGGCTTGGCTGGAATAGAGCCCAGAGGGCAATGCCCTGCTCCTGCAAAGAAGGCAGGCAAACAACTCGGGGGCAGACAGTGTGGAAAGAGTGATTTGAAGAATGCCTGGAGCACACAGGGGGTAGATTACTCACTCTTCTTGGAGCACTGTCTCTGAGAGGCAGTGTTCACAGAGATGCCTCTCTGGAAACAAATTTGATGGCTGGTGCCATTTTCCTCCCCCACCCCTCAGGATAAACACAGAGCCACCTGTGGGAAGCAGCACAGGGAAGACACTGGCTGCCACACTTGCTTACACCAAGCCCCACTCCACCACACTCTGGCAGGACTGCCCTTCTGGGTCAAGCTTGCCTCTGTCCCAGCCCAGTGGGCCCCTTTCCCAGAAGGCCAGCAGAAACCCCTGCCCACACCACATCTCCCAACCAGAGAGCTCTGCGGGGCTTCAGTTCTACCGGAAGTAGTATCAGGTCTCATTTAACAAGCAGATCAGAGCACACCTACTTAAAACTCACCACATTCTGGCCAAAGACCAAACTGCAAGCAAGGAGAGCCTCTGCAGACGCCTGGCCTGAGGGACAGAGCAGCCAAAACACAACAGCAGAGTGCATGCAGCACACAGCAGAGACACTCCCTGACATACCAGGCCCTGGGCACTACATGACCTCTTCTTCATAAAGCCATACTCTCAGAAGCAGAAACATAACTGGCTTTTCTAACACAGAGAAGAAGACAAGAGACTTAGACAAAATGCCAAGATGGAGGAATTCATCCCAAATGAAAGAGGAAGATAAGGCCACAACCAGAGAACTAAGTGAGAGAGATCTAAGTAACATGCCTGATGGAGAATTTAAAGCAACAGTCATAAGGATAGTCACTGGGCTAGAGAAAAGAATGGAAGGCATCAAGGAGATCCTTACCACAGAGATAAGAGAGTTAAAAAAGAATCAGTCAGAAATGAAGAATGTAATAAACCAGACTGGAAACTGGCTTGATGCACTGAACAACAGGCTAGAAGAAGTAACAAAGTGACAAAGACAAGAAAGGAATTAGAGAAAATCGCCAGAAACAATGACAAAACAAGCAATACAATGGCACTAAATACACATCTATCAATAATCACTCTGAATGTAAATGGACTAAATGTTCCAATCAAAAGACACGGAGTGTCAGAATGGATAAATAAACAAGACCCATCCATATGCTGCCTGCAAGAAACTCATTTTAGATCTAAAGACACCTGCAGATTGAAAATAAGGGGATAGAGAAACATTTATCATGCAAATGGACATCAAAAGAAAGCCAGAGTAGCAACAGTCCTATCAGACAAACTAGATTTTTAAACCAAAGACTGTAACAAGAGGTGAAGAAGAGCAGTGTAACATAATAAAGGGAACAATCCAACAATAAGATCTAACAACTATAAATATTTATGTACTCAACATGGGAGCACCAAAATATATAAAACAATAACAAACATAAAAACTCATTCATTATAATACAATAATAGTAGGGGACTTCAACACCCCACTCACTGCAATGGACAGATCATCTAAGCAGAAAATCAACAAGGAAACACGGCTTTGAGTCACACACTAGACCAGATGGACTTAGCAGATCTATTCAGAACATCCCATCCTAAAACAGCAGAATACACATTCTTTTCAAGTGCACATGGGACATTCTCCAGAATAGATCACATGTTAGGTCACAAATCAGACCTTAACCAATACAAAAAGGCTGAGATCACACCATGCACATTTTCTGACCACAACACTACGAAACTAGAAGTTTACCACAAGAAAAATCTGGAAAGACCATAAATACATGGAGGATACATAACATGCTACTGAACAATGAATGAGTCAACCGGGAAATCAAAGAGATAAAAAATACATGGAAACAAATGAAAATGAAAACACAATGGTCTCAAACCTCTAGGATGCAGCAAAAGCAGTTGTAAGAGGGAAAATGACATATCCAATATAGGGTTAGTATCCAAAATATATAAAGAACTGATACAACTCAACACCCCAAAAAAGCAAATAATCCAATTTAAAAATGGACAGAAGACGTGAGCAGCCATTTCCCCAAAGAAGACATCCAGATGGCCAACAGACACATGACAAGATGCTCACCATCACTCATCATCAGGGAAATGCAAATCAAAACCACAATGAGCTATCACCTCACACCTGTCAGAATGACTAAAATCAACAACACAAGAAACAACAGGTGTCAGCCAGGTTGCGGAGAAAGAGGAACCCTCCTACACCATTGATGGATATGCAAATTCGTGCAGCCACCATGAAGACAGTATGGAGTTTCTCAAAAAGCTTTTTTAAAAAAGTTAAAAATAGAACTACCCTATGATCCAGCAATTGCACTACTATTTACCCAAAGAATACAAAAATACTAATTAATTCAAAGGGATACATGCACCCCAATGTTTACAGCAACATTATTTACAACAGCCAAATTATGGAACCAGCCCATATGTCCACCGACTGATGAATGGATAAAGAAGAAGATAAAAAAGATGAACAGATATATATATGTGTACATGCATGTGCACACATGTGTACGCATGTTGGAATATTACTCAGTCATAAAAAATAATGAAATCTTGCCATTTGCAAGGACATGGAAAGAACTAGAAAGTATTACACTAAGCAAAATAAGTCAGTCCAAGAAAGACGAATTCTACTCCTATGCAGAATGTAATAAATGAAACAAATGAGCAGAGGGGGAAAAGAGAGAGAGAGAGAGAGAGAGAGAGAGAGAGGGAAACCAAGAAACAAACTCTTAACTCTAGGGAACAAACTGATGGTTACCAGAGGGGAGGGGTGGGGGGGATGGGTGAGACACGTGATGGGGATGAAGGCAGGCACTTGTCCTGATGAGCACCAGGTAATGTATGGAAGTGCTGAATCACTAAATTGTACACCTGAAGCTAATATTATACTCTGTTAACTAACTGCAATTTAAATAAAAACTTAAATAAATAAATGCAAACAAACTTTTAAAAAATGTAGTGGATTGCCATCAATGGAAGAGTTCGGGCTGAGGAGAGGCAACTGTATGTCAAAGCTGAGATCAAATTCCTGGTCTGGGGGAAAAGTTGTGCTAGAGGATATGTAATGTACTTCTTATTGCTAAGAATTTACAGGTCTGTAATATGCAGAAATGGATGGGAGGGTGGAGGAGTAAGGGTTGTTGGCTGATTGCAAATCTGCAGCCCACTAGCTTTCTCCATGTAAACCATTCTCTAAAGAGCCCTTAAGTGATACGAACTCTCATCAGAGAGCATCAAATAATAGTTTCTTCTGTGAAATCAATACCTTTGGCTAGCAGACATATTTACTTTTGACTACTAATTTCCAGAAGAGTTCCCCCTAAATAATAAAATCTTAGAATAAGAAATTATATTAGAATAGAAGAATAAACTGGTTTATTCAGTCAGTGGGATACCAATCAGCAGTTAAAATGCATGAACTAGATCTCAGAAACATAATGTTGAGTGACAAAAATGTGCAAAAGGATACATACTATATATCCCCATTTATGTACATTAAAACAACTATAGAATGATATTATATATTATTTACAGACCTATCAACATAGGTAGCAAAAGCATAAAATATGCATGGGAATGATGCATCTAACTCCAAGACTGTGGTTACTTCTGGGGAGAAAGACAGGGGAAAGGGATGATGGGATGAGTTTTAATTATATCAGTAATGCTTTATTATTTAAAAAAATAACCTGCAGCACAAAAAGCAAAATATCTGTATCTGTACTGAGTTGACAGGTGTTTATTATATTACTAGATCATTTTCTGTACATTTTTGTCTGTTTTAAATTATATTGAACCAATACTTCTAAAGACATTATGTTGGAGGCCATAAAGTCTAGTGAGTGCAGGAATCTCCTCTCATCTCTGGTCACTTAGCCTTTGCTCTGACTCTTTTCATTCTCCAAGTTCATTTTATCCTTATATTAAAGTAAAATATGCTTTCTGGTCAGATTCTCCTCCTTGGGCCTAGCTCTGCCCACACCCCTAGGACAACGATGAGTTTATTGCATTCTCTCTGCTGAAATAACTCACATGACTGCCCTTCTACACAAGAATAGAACTTTGAGTCTTATGGGAAATTTGTTAAAATATGCTCCATGTGGAAAGTATGTCATACTCATACTGAATATTTTTTACTACAAAAGATATCTTCTCAGTTTGCAACATAATTCAATAAGGGCTAAAACAAAATGAAATGCATAGAATAGTATCTTTAGTCCACTTTTAAGGAACTAATATATTCCAGATATTTAAAGAACTATAGTCACCTTTCCCCCTCAATTAAAAATTTTTAAAATTAGATTGGGGTGCCTGGGTGGCTCAGTCAGTTAAGCATCTGGCTCTTAGTTTCAGCTCAGGTCATGATCTCAGGATGGTGAGATGAAGCCCTACATCGAGCTCCACTCTCAGGTGGGAGTCTGCTTCTCTCCTTCTCCCTCTCCTTCTGCCCCTCCCTAATCCTTGCATGCGCACATGCGCACTCTTTCTCTCTCTCTCTCCCACTCCCTCAAAAATAAAGAAATCTTTTAAAAAAAATTTTAATTAGAAAGATAATATTTCTTCTATAAACACCTTCATTTCCAAATTGGTTACAAAGTCTGTGTTCTTTTTTTTACCATAATATAAGAGCAATTAGGTATTGGGTTTTGGCCTAGTGGGTTAACTCAGTGATGTCCAAATTGCCAACTGTGACCAATTACTAGGTCGTGATATCAGCAATGGCAGCACTTTTAAAAAATGTAATAGAGGGGCGCCTGGGTGGTTCAGTCAGTTAAGCATCTGCCTTCGGCTCAGGTCATTATCCCCACGTCCTGGGATAGAGCCCTGCATCGGGCTCTCTGCTCAGTGCAGAGCCTGCCTCTCCTTCTCCCTCTGCCTGCCACTCCCCCTGCTTTTGCTCACACTCTCTCTCTCTGTCAAATAAATAATCTTTTTAAAAAGTGTAATAGAATAGAAACCACTGGAATGTAATTCTCATAGAAATAATAAGCATTGTTTATGAAGCTTTTGCTTGCATTTTTAAAAACTCATACACACATGTACTGAGTCACAACATAAACTGTATTTTTTACTATGAGTTGCAATAAAAAAAAAAGACAAGTTTGAAAACAGTGGATTAGATGATAGCAATTGCTTACAGAAGGTACACACACAGTGTTCAAATTTGCTGGGTATGTGTGATATAAAGACAGGAACCAAAGAAGAACCAACTAAGATCAGGCTGGGGCTCAGAATCTCTCTTTGCTGGGGACCAGTGACACAAGTAAGAAATATTCTTCATCCTGCTTTGTCCAAATTTAAATTTTCACAGAATCACTTTTGGAAGCTGTATTACTTCGTCTATATACGTCACAGATAAAGACTGCACTGGGCTCATGTGCACAAGAAAATCTAGCAAATTAATCTGCTGTGCTATTGTTGACACTTTGGCAAATTGACAAAGCCCAGCAGCTTCGACCCTGATCCTCAGTAAACAAAGGTGTTTGAGTTTCCATACGCCTGGCAAGACAGAGCAATTAGCCCAGAGAACCCAAATGCAGAAGAAACGCAATTCATGAAACAGCTCCTTGTTATACCCTAAGGAGGGAATTAGTAAGAGCTCTACCTCTCCTCAGAACACATACAAACTGAATGGGTTGTAGGTTCTGCCCTTCTGTAATTTAATTTGCCTTTTATTTATTCTCACATACTCAACATGTAACCAACCTCGAAGAGCGTTAATCCTGTTGGGGTTAAGGGCATACATGCCATGCCCCATATTGCCATAGACGTTACTTTTTATCAAGACTTCCTCTGTGAACAGGTTGCGAATAAGGTATCTTGCTGCCAGCTCTGGGCGAGACTTCCCTTTGGCTACATTCAGTACTGAATGTGGCAACCGTATATTTCTACCCGGATTTCCAAGATATTCTAGAAGCAAAAGAGAAAAAAGATGTCAATTTTCACGGCAAGTTCAAGTTTTTTTTTTTTAAAGGCTTTCAGAAAAAGGTGATTTTTCTGAATTTTTAGGCTCCAGAATTTGAGAAGTTAAAAAAATTGAACCCTTAAGTTTTTAGTGTATCGTGAGATAGCATGAGAAATGAAACAGGAATCACTACTGATGTGACTACATATGCTCTGATTGTTCAGGAAAATGACTCAGTGTTCTGTTACCTTTAAGGATAGAATCAATTTTAACATTATGTTTAGTAACAAATTCTAAGTAATTTCAATGCACTCTTGTAGTCTTTTTAACAAAGGCTTTTTCAAAATGAAGCAACAAGATTCTTACTGAAATATTTATAATTTATAAAATGCAGGTTTTCTATTGGGTATTAAAGTCATCATTTAAACATCTCAAACTCAGCTGTCATATTTTAGATAACTTACTTGAACTGAAAAATAAATTTAAAGCCTATTTTCATTCCTCAACTCCACAGCCTAATCATTCCCATCTCTCCTCAGTCCAAGTGATTCAAATTAACCACATTTAAAAATATTCTATTTTGCATACAATGAAGAATTATTTGTTGGAGAAAATATGTTAGAGAAATACAATATGATTGCCAATAAGCATATTTTTCATCTTGGAACATTCATCATTTAATGGGTGACCTAATAGTATTAATTACTGAATCTCCCAGATCCAACATTTACCAAGAGACACTGAATTATTTAAAAGTTCACTTAGTGGGTCTAAAGACTTCACTCGGAAGATGAACCTAGCAATATTTATCAATGCCAGAAAAAAAGGTTAATACTGTTTAATCTGGTAATTTGAATTCTGAGAACCTAACTTAAGAATCCAAGAGGTGCCTGGGTGGCTCAGTTGATAAAGCACCCAACTCTTGATTTCAGCTCAGGTCATCATCTCAGGGTCTTGGGACTGAGCCTCCGATCCAGCTCCATGCTCAGTGTGGAGTCTGTTTGTCCCTCTCCCTCTGCTCCTCCCTCGTTTGCATGTTCTCTCTCCCTCCCTCCCTCTCTC
This sequence comes from Ailuropoda melanoleuca, assembly GCF_002007445.2. Lineage (NCBI taxonomy): Eukaryota > Metazoa > Chordata > Mammalia > Carnivora > Ursidae > Ailuropoda > Ailuropoda melanoleuca. Next base: position 14,846,799 of record NC_048238.1, read on the forward strand.
GCTCTCAAATAAATAGAATAAAATATTTTTAAAAATAATACTAAGTCTTCTAGTTCATGAACATGGGATATCTATGTATTTAGGTCTCCTTATTTATTTCAACAATATTTTATAGTTTTCAGAAAGCACATCTAGCACTTTTTTTGATAAATTCATCCCTAAACATTTTAATTAAAAGTCAGGCTCTGTGTTCAGCGGGGTGTCTGCTGGAGATTCTCTCTCTCTCCCTCTCCCTCTACCCCTTTCCCTGCTCACTTGCACTGTCTCTCTCTCAAGTAAATAAATAAATAAATCTTTAAAAAAAGAAAAGAATCCAAAATATGTAACAAAGCTATAAAAATGAAATTTTTGGCAGCATTATTTGTATGACTGATAATCCCCTCCCCAAAAAAATCCTTAAAAAAAAAAAGAGGAAGGTAGTTAAATAAATCAGGGTATACTTACTCACTGGAATATTATATAACTGTTAAAAGCAATGACCATAAACGATGGAGATTCTTGAGGAAAAACATACACATATCGTGTTTAAAAAGAACAGTGAATATATAGAGACCATAATGTTTTAAAAGGTAAGAAAAAAACTAGAAGAAAATTAAAATGTCCACAAAAGTTTTTTATGGTTTCTTGATTGTGGGAGCTTTTGTTCCCTGCTGAATATTTTCTACTTTTTCAAAATAAAATGGTGTAACAGACTATACACAAACTGGGCAGCTTCCTGGCATACAATTCACTTAGTTGGCCCTATCTCCTGGTTTTAGACCTGGGACCTAAGTGCTCCAAATCAGATTCTTTCTCCTAGGAATCTGAACAGTGATGAGAGGAAACTAGAACCTAGAGATGGTGGAAGATGCAGAGCCCCACAGACCTCAATGGACAACAGATGCCACAATCAGGGTTGGCGGTTTGGCTCCTGCCTGCAGCTCGGTTTGCTCTTTGCTTCTTTAAATCTAGGAGCTATTCGTCCACTGATTTTTATTATGGTTTACTTGGGCCAGAATTAGTTACTATGGCATACAACGTGAACAAATATAGTAGTTATATTACTTTTATAATGGAAAAAATATAAAGATGCATCACTTAAATAATTTCATTTGAACAGGTTCACAGATAATATTCTACTTAGGGTTGACAGTGGGGTAGGAGAGAGACAGAAAATAGTTTTGTCACCTCAGGTGCCACACAACCCCAGCATACTGAGGAGGAGGCACTGGGAAGCATGAGTGGCAGGTGATACCTACGGAACCCACTGCCACTTGATACTAACGAAGTGGGACGTGCCTCCAGCAGACAGCTAGCAGTGGGGGCAAAATGTTCTGAGGAATGGGATTCACTAATTCATACAAAAACTCTTTAAGGAGCACCTGCCATCTGTCAGGCACAGAGAGAGCAAGACCCCTGAATTGCTTCTGGTTGATAGCTTAATGTTAAACACTATCAGTCTCAGGGGTGCCTGGGTGGTGCAGTCAGTTAAGTGTTTGACTCTTGGTTTCGGCTCAGGTTGTGATCTCAGGGTCATGAGATCAAGCCCCGCATCAGGCTCCGCTCTCAGCATGGAGTCTGCTTAAGGCTGTCTCTCCCTCTCACCCTTGCCTGTGCGTGCTCTCTCTCTCTCTCTCTCTCAAATAAATAAATTAAAAAAAAAACTATCTGTAGGTATCTGTATTTCATTAACTTATTAATATAAGAGATTAACTAGGTATCTGTATTTCATTAACTTATTAATATAAGAGATTAAGAGATTAAGTTGCTTAGATTTCTCATTATGAAAAATTTCAAACAAACATGAAAGTAGAACAGTACAATGAGCCCCATAAATGCATCACCCAGATTCAACATTTATCATCAAGAAAACTTATTTTAGTAACTCACCCAGTGCTTCATAAGATACCACTGAATTCTCAATAGAAGGCTCTATAATTCCTTGAGGGCAAACGCTGCTGTTCCACTGAGAATTCCCATTTTCTCTTGTTTCTGAGGCAGCTGTTCGCCGAGATAACCGGGAGCTGCTTTCACCGGCTTCATCACCCCTTCTACCATTCAGAACTGCAGACGCTGGTATGCCAAGACTGGCAGGGCCTTTATTGCTGCCACCAGTTTTCTGCTGAAACACAACAAAATCCCCTTGTGAGAAAATATGGACATGCTCCATCATTTACCAGGGCCCCCCAGGTTGGTGGGGAAGCAACTGTGTCTAATAAGGTCAACAAAAGCTCACAAATATTGTGCTCCATGATAGAAGCAGATGTGTGGCTTATTCCTCAAGCCGCCATGACGGGCTGCTTCTTGAAGGCCTTGGTAGCTTTAGCTAATGATAACTGCTGGCGCAAAGTGAGTGCTTAGGAAACATTTAATGAATAAATGAATAAATGAGTTTCCTCTGAGAAGACAACTTTGGGGCTTTTTTTTTTTAATGTTCTTGTTTGTTTTCTCTTTCCCTAGGGGCTAGAGACTCTAGGGATCTCTAAAGACCCTGAAGATCTTTTTTTTTTTTTTTAAGCTGTGCTTGAGACCCACTTTCTTGGCATATTTAACCAGAATCTCTGGTGGAAGGAGTGGGAGAGTTCAGGCATTAAAGACTTTCTTTAAAAGTGTCCCCCATGATTCTAATATGTACCCAGGGTTGACAACCACTGCTCTAGGTCAGGGCTTCTCAAACTGCTACATGCACACGAATCACCTGGGGCTCTTGCTAAACTGCAAATTCTGCCTCAGTGAGTCTAGTGTAGAGCTCGAGCTTTCCCGCAGTGCTGCTGCTGTTGCTGGTCCGCGGACCCACTCTGAGTGGCGAGGACCCATCCCTCTCCTAGTCAAGTACACAGCAGGCATTTGGCAGATGCTACTTCTCTTCTGACACCGAAGCAAATATGCAAATCACCATTTTCCAGGCAGTATCATAATTTTACATTCAAATGTTTAGGGTGCAATTTTTGTAGAATATAAAAGGGAATGTGAAAAATAAGCAGATTTGGTTTCAGACAGATGGTGCTTGAGCTATCACTGAAATCAAGCCGTTCACCAGGAAAACATAAGCTCAGCTACAAATATTCTTGGCAAATAGTTTCCATACACTTACTCTAGAGACGCAGGACTGACTAGACATGGTGAGAATAACGTGGGGTTCTTAGAGATGTGGGTAGAAATGAGAAATTGTTAAGTTAAATGCTTCAACAGGAGAAGGCAAATAGACATGACACTCTCCCCTGCTGGCCCATTCGTGTTAAAGAAAAAAAATCTCTAAGGCACTTTCAAGATAGAACGGATGTGAGAAAAGCCAGATTCCTGTTTACCATGTAACTATAGAAACTGTAAGATATCTGTGGTAGCTGAACCTCACGGCCAGTGTGATATCCACCAGGTTCTGCCATCACTGAAAGTGAAGAAGGACTGAAGCACCTCCCTTCGCTCCCATACCACAGTCCTCTCTTCTCTGCGGTACTCAGCCGGATACTGAAAAAGATTTGCCAAACATCTCTGGAGCTGAAAACTTTTTCCTGGTATACTCCATGGCTTCAAATATACTGATTGTAACACTCCATTTGATTTATTTTCTCTTTGGGATATTTGTATGGAACATAAATGTCAAAGAGTGAAATAAACACGTAGAGACCATACACTGCCCCTAAATTAAATAAACAAGATTTTGAGCACACGGCCTAAAGATCCTGTGTGTCATGCTCTCCATTCTGGAATCGTATACAGTAGGCACTTCTACAGCAGTGACCATATTTAAATAAAAAATAACTTACCGGTGTTGTGTCGGCTTCAGCACATAAACAGTAGATCAGAGAATTGATATCGGCAACACAGGTTTTCCAGTCTTTTCCACGTTCACTCAAATCATACTTGGGAAAATTTGCTGCCAGATATTCTGCAAATAGCAGAAAGCATTCATGAAAATTTTTTAAAAAGAAAACAAAACCCAAAGAACTGACATTTTTTTATTGAAAATACTAACATTTTCTATTTTGAATTGCTGCTCTTTTCTCTTTCTGAGAGTTTAAAAATTCCACCCAAAGAGAATGCTTTGCTGAATATCTCACTTCTAATGTGCGAGTCCCCTATAAAACACTGACGTAGGGAGACACTAATGAGGTTTTGGTGTTTTTATTAAACTGGTAAGAACAGATACTACACTTAAATCTTAGCCAAAAGGCTGAGAAGCAATGAGGTTTTGGTGCTTTTTAAAAAAGTGTGTAACAGAAAGTCAACTATTTCTGGGTGATAATGCCATTGAATAACCCTATGGATAAATTAAAACTAAAAAGAAACCCTGTAAGCAGAAAATGGTGTTATTGCCAATATTCTTAGATGTGCTGTATTTATTTGTGCACACTACATGACTCTCTTCCCCAGAAGCTCTTCCCTCTCCCTAGAATACCCTTCCTACTTATCTAGCTAAGGATTCCAAATCTAGCTCAAATGTTCTGATCTCAGTAAGCCTCCCCTAACGCCCCTAAAGTGGTTGCTCTGCTCTCTGAGCTTCTACAGTATTCCCGCCCCAGACTGGGGTTCATCTGTTTCCCTCATCAGTCCCTTTCCCTTTCTAGACTGTGAACCCCTTGAGGGCAGAAATACTTAATCATTGCTATGGTCTCAGCGCCCATGAGTTCTACAACCTTCATCCAAATCACTGGAAGGCGGGAAGGCAGGAGGCTTAGATGGATTAATCGTGACATTCTATTTCTTTTTTTTTAAATTTATTTTTATTTGTTTTGTTTTGTTTTTTTAATAATAATTTTTTATTATGTTAGTCACCATACAGTACATCCCTAGTTTTTGATGTAGTGTTCCATGGTTCATTAGTTGCGTATAACACCCAGTGCACCATGCAATATGTGCCCTCCTTACCACCCATCACCAGCCTATCCCATTCAATACAATTTTAAATAGAAATTTTAACAATGAGTATCCTCATCTTACTCACCACTTTGGTATAAGTGCCTCCTTTCTCCCCATTATGAAATTAGATTTTTTTTTTGAGAGGGAGAGAGGGAGAGGGAGAGAGAGAGAAAGAGAGAGAGAGAGAATCCCAAGCAGGCTCCATGCCCAGCACAGACCCTGATGCAGGGCTCAATTTCACAACCCCAAGATCATGACCTGAGCCAAAATCAAGAGTCTGACCCTCAACTGACTGAGCCACCCAGGCATCCCTAAAATTAGCTTTTAAATAGAGACATGTAATATTATATCATGTTACTGAAACATCAATTGATTTCCCAGTTAATGATTATTTTTAATGAGAAATGGGTTTTGAATATTGTTAAATACTTGAAAGTATTCACATGGATGATACCATTATTTTTCTTAATATGTAATCGAACTTTACATCAAAAACCAGGGATGTGGGGCGCCTGGGTGGCACAGCGGTTAAGCATCTGCCTTCGGCTCAGGGCGTGATCCCAGTGTTATGGGATCAAGCCCCACATCAGGCTCCTCTGCTATGAGCCTGCTTCTTCCTCTCCCACTCCCCCTGCTTGTGTTCCCTCTCTCGCTGGCTGTCTCTCTCTCTGTCAAATAAATAAATAAAATCTTTAAAAAAAAAAAAACACCAGGGATGTACTGTATGGTGAATAACATAATATAATAAAAATATTATTATGGAAAAAAAATCACGATATTCTATTTCTGTGTTGCCAGTTACTAGCACCAAAGTGTGTTTTATTCTCCTGATTTTTTTTTTGGCTTTTTATTATTCAGTACCAAGCTTCAGCACTGAAAAATTGACTTAGTTCTAGCCATAAGCAACTATAATCAATAAAGCTTGTCTTATTCTATTAGTCTATTGACAAGTTGCATTCTTTACAAGTTGTTACCCATTACGAATGTTAAATTGTAAAATCGGGGTCAGATGGGAGAAAAACAGTTTTAAGATTTACACAGACTTTATCGTTATCTCTTAAACTACCAGTAACATTCATGAGATGACCAAATGATGATAAAACAAGATTTCGTAATGACTTTACATACCTCTTATTGCTGCCATTTTGTTTGGATCCAGAGGTTGGCGGCCTTGGGAATTGACACCGACCCAGCTGTGCATCAGAACTTCCTTGGAGAACAAAAGATGAACCAAGTAGCGGGCTGCATGCCTAGGATGGGTCTTCTTTTTGGCAGCCACCAAATTAACATTAAGCACCTTGACATTCCTTTTCGGATCACCAAGATAACCTTTCAAAACACAGGGAAAAAGTAAAATCTTTGTTTTCTTATGCAAGGCTACCATGAATGTGCCCAGGAAAATTAAACTAATTGATTTCTAATTCACTAATTTCTACTTGGACGAATTTTGTTTCCTGTACTTCTCTCTTCCATAAATGGGTCACTCTGATGCCATCTGCATAACTATTAGCATTTTTCACCTTTGCTAGTATTGAATTTTCTGTACTTGACCTAATCGTTTCATTGTCTTGAATAAATTCAATTCTTAGGCCAAAGATGCAAATGCAAACATGTTGCTCTGAAATCCCACTGCCCCCTTTTACAATGTAGGAGTACACTCAGAGCTATATCACTGAGTGAGTATATGTTCCTTGAAGATGATCTGGAAAGTATGGGTGGGCATGATTAAGAAAATTTCGAAATAGCTAGCATTTATTGAGTACTATATATCAGGCGCTATGCTCAATATTTTGCACCTGTAAGCTTGGTTTTATCATCCTAACAACTGATTCCCACCTCGAAGAGGAAACTGATGCCCACAGAAGGTAAAGCCTTTGAACAAGGACACAGAACCAGTTTTTAAATCTGTCTGTTTATAAGCCAAGTGCTCTGAACCGTTAATCTGCTAATGCTTTCTACTCTTTTTGCTATTTTTTTTTAAAACACAAAATTGAAACCATTCTTTATATATAGTCTGAATCCTGCTTTTTCAGTTACCGTTCTATTTCGAGCATTTGTCCATTTTCTTTAGTTTTTTTTTAAGTCAGCATTACTATTTTCATGATTTTCCTGACAGGTGACATTTATGTTGCACTTAGGTTCTGAGAATTGTGTTAAGAGCTTTCAGCGAATTATTCCATTTGAGCCTCACAATTCTATAAAATAGGTACCATTTTTGTCATTTCACAGAGGAAGAAAGTAATACTTAGGTTAGAGAAGTTGCTGAAGATCACATGGGTAATAAGACACAGAGCTGGGATTTGAATCCAGACAGTCTGACTCAGGAGCCCATGCTCTTAACCATTAAGCTTTACTGTTTCATACACTGTGGATATACCAGGAGTTACTTAACTAATTCCCTATGGTTATTTATTTGGCTGTTTTCAATTTTTCATGATTCTGTAAAGAGCATTCCTGTACCAAAATTTAAATACAAATCTTTTTTATTAATTAAATCATCAAATATTAGTGGGATTACTGAGTCAAACAGCATAAATACTTCACAGATTTTTATACAAATTACCCTTCAGAAAGTTTTCACCAGCATATACTTCTAACAGCAGCATAATCTTAGTGCCCATTTAGTAACAAAGAGCACAATTTTTGAAGTTTTTCTCTAGTTTGGTTAACAAAACGATTTAAAAGAAAAGCATCTCCTCTAGGACAAAAGTCAGCAAACTACAGTCTCCAGGTCAATCCCAACACCAGTCTGTGTAAAGCGAGTTACACTGGCACACAGCCACGCCCATTTATCTACCTACATCTGTGGCTGCTTTCATGCGACAGCAGCAGAGCTGAGTAGTTGTGACAGACACCAGATGGCCCACAGAGCCTAAAATAGTTACTATCTAGCCCTTTACAGAAAAAGTTTGCTGAGCCCTGTGCTAGAATATTAATAAGAGATTAGCTACCTAGAAGTAGAGACACAAAGGAACTATAAAATATTAGGAAGGCTTGCCATTAGAAACCATGGTACTTAGGGTCCCCTCCCCTCTGCCACTGTGGCTTGGCAGGCAATTAGGGAGGCTGTGAAGACACATGAGCTTTAAGTCAGAGAGGACCGAGAGTTCCAGAACTGCCACTCAGCAGCTCTGAGACTTTGAGAATGGGAGTGATAAAAATACCTACATATGGAGTCATTTGAATATTAATAGAGAAAAGACATGTCAGTTGATTAGCACAGTGCCTTGTACATAATACTCAATAAATGTTAGCCATTATGATTAATATAGCCTAAAACCAACCCTTAAAATAGGAAACAAAAAGCTTCCATTAGCCCGTATCAAGAATGTTGAAGAATATAGGTTAAACGGCGCTACTTGTAATATGTCATTTTGCACTCACCAAAACTGGAAGGGACACAGAATGATGATGAGACAGAATCTTGGCTATTGTCCTTTTCCAATACAGTTGGGTAATTCATTATTTCAGGGACGTTTTCCACGCTGTTTTCCGCTTTTACCAATATTTCTATAGGTAAAAGTACTGAAAAACAAGGAGTCTCAGCTGTGAAATCACTATCCAGCAAACTATCCTCCAGGTGTGAAGGGCAAATAAACACATTCTCAGACAAAGAAAACTAAAAGTGTTTGTCACTAGCAGACCTACTTTTACAGAGTGGCTAAAGGAAGATCATCAAACAGAAAGGTTATGATGATAAAAATCATCTTGGAACATCAGGAAGGAAAAGAGAACAATAGAAATAGCAGAAGTATGCATGAAGAGAAACGTGATCATTCATTCAATATAAAATGGAACAGCTACACTGGAAAAGAGTCTGGCAGTTTCTTATAAAACTAAATCTTCTGGGGCACCTGGGTGGCTCAGTCGTTGGGCGTCTGCCTTCGGCTCAGGGCGTGATCCTGGTGTTGTGGGATCGAGCCCCACATCAGGCTCCTCTGCTGGGAGCCTGCTTCTTCCTCTCCCATTACCCCTGCTTGTGTTCCTTCTCTCTGGCTCTCTCTCTCTCAAGTAAATAGATAAAATCTTTTAAAAAAAAATAAAAATAAAAAAAATAAAATAAAACTAAATCTTCAATTATCACATGACACAGCAATTTCACTCCTGGGCATTTATCCCAGAGAAATAAAAGTTCATGATACGACACAAAAGCCTGCACATGAGTGTTCTTAGCTTTGTTCATAATGGCCAAAACCATGAACAATCCAGATGTCCTTCAACAGGTGAATGGTTAAACAAACCATGATAAATCCAATACCCTAGAATACTATTCAATAATAAAAAGAAATAAAGAACAGAAGGGGCAAAAATATGGATGAATATAATACAATCATGAGTTTTACAAATCATACAGTGATGACTGAAACAAAAATGAAAATACCATCTGACATCCAAGACAATAAGTTGAAAGTAGGGAGGGCAAAGGAAACTAAGTGGAATTAAAGTGTCAACACTTCATTCCAAGTGGTAAAATGCTGATACCAGTAGACTGTGATAAGTCACATACGTATATAATAACGTTCAAAGCGACCACTAGGAAAACTATACAAAGCAATATATTCAAAAACACAAATAAAGATGGAACACAAGAAAATGTTCAGATAACCCACAGGAAGGCGAAAAAAGATAAACAATAAAAGAATGAGGAGGCACCTGGCCAGCCCAGTCAGTAGAGCACACAGCTCTTGATCTCGTGGTCGTGAGTTCAAACCCCACATAAGGTATACAGATTACTTAAAAAAATAAATAAAATTAACTTTAAAAAATAATGGGAAAAATAGGAAACAAAAAGAAATATAATAAGATGGTAGACCTAGGTCTATGATATCAATAATTATCTTAAATGTACCTAACCTAACCATATCAATTAAATGGCAGCAAGTGATAAAGTGGTTAAAAAAAGATCAACTCTGTGGTGTTTACGAGAAACTCTACCAATTCAATTACATAGGTAGATTGAAAGTAAAAGGATGGAAAAGCATATACCATGCAAACATTAGTCCAAAAAAAAAAAAAAAAAAAGCAGAGTAGCTGTGTTGACATCGGATAAAGTAGACTTCAGAGCAAAGACATTTACTACAAACAAAGATGAAAAGATCAACCCCAAGGAAGACAATGATTCTTAACATACCAAACAACAAATTCTCAAAATACGTGAAGCAAAAACTGAAAGTGCTGAAAGGAGAAATAATCAAATCCATAATTAAAGTTGAGGACCTCACAATACCCCCTCTCTCAGCAACCGGTGGAACAATCAGACCCAAAATCAGCAAGGCTGCAGAAGATCTGAACAACACAATCAACCAACAGGATTCTCATTATAAACAGTCCACCCAACAAAACCAGAATACCTATTTTTTTCAAATGCCTGTGGAACGAAAGTTTCCTCCATGCCAGGTACTATGTGCAAAGTTCAAATGCCTGTGGATCACTCACCAAGACAAACCACATCCTAGGCCAGAGGAAAAAAGTATCAACAAATTTAAAAGAAAAGAAATGATATAGAGTATATTTTCTGACCATAATAGAATCAAATTAGAAATCAATAATAGAAAGACAAGAGAAAGTTTCCAAAGAAATAATAAAATACATAGGACTTAATGAAAACACAACACATCAAAATATAACTAAGGCCGTACTGAAAGTGAAATTTACAGCACTAAATGCTTATATTAGAAAAGAAGACAGTTCTAAATCTATAATCTAAGTTCCTACACCAAAAACTAAGAAAAGAAGAGTAAAATAAACCCCAAATAAAACAAAAAGAATGAAATAATAAAGAGCAGAAATCAATGAAACTGAAAATATGAAAATAATAGGAAATCAATAAAACAAAAAGCTGGTGCCTCAAAAAGATTAAGGAAGCTAATAAACCTCTAAAAAGAATTACAAAAAGAAAAAGAGATGACACAAATCAACAATATCAGGAATGAAACAGGTTACCCAAGAGCCATCAAAAGGATAATAGGGAATACAACAAACCTCTTTACATTCATAAATTTGATAACTTGGAAGAGTTCAATAAATTCCTCCAAAATTACATAGACCAAAACTCAACCAAGATGACATAGATATCTAAATAGTCCTATAACCACGGAAGACATCAAATTTGCAATTAAAAGCATTCGGAAAAGGAATCTGTAGGCCCAGGTGATTTTACTAGAGATTTTTACCAAACATTTAAAAAATTAACACCAATTTCTCATATACTCTTCCACAAAACAGTATAAAATTATAAAGGAGAGAACACATTAGCTCTTGAATGGGTTAGAGATGAAGCCAGGGAAGGAACGACATATCACATGGTTATAAACAGGCAACAAGAAGGTTCCTGAAAGTAGTAGGACAGGTTTGTATCATGACCGTAGTGGCGAATAGCTGAATGCAAACATGTCACAAAAGTGCAGAGAACTAAACACACACACACACAAATGAATACAAGTCAAGCTGGGGACATATGAATAGATGTGTAGATTATATTGATGTCAAAATCCTAGTTGTGATAGTTTACTCTATTTCTGCAAAATATTAGCCTTGGGAGAAATTTGGTTAAGGGTACACAAGACCTCTCTGAATTACTTCATACACCTACATATCATTCTGAAATATCTCCAAATGAAAACTTTAATTTTGAAAAAGCTATCACTAAGAATTCATATTAAGAATGTTGATGAACCTAGGGGCGCCTGGGTGGTGCAGTCGTTAAGCGTCTGCCTTTGGCTCAGGACATGATCCCGGCGTTCTGGGATCCAGCCCCATGTCGGGCTCCTCTGCTGGGAGCCTGCTTCTTCCTCTCCCACATCCCCTGCTTGTGTTCCCTCTCTCACTGGCTGTCTCTCTCTCTCTGTCAAATAAATAAATAAAATCTTCAAAAAAAAAAAAAAGAATGTTGATGAACCTAAATTAGAAAGTGCTACTTATAATATGTATCATTTCAAACTCACCAAAACCAGGAGCAAGAAAGAAAGATTCTGAATCAGTATCTTGGCCGTTGTCATTTTTCATTACAGTTGAAGAACTCATTGTCTCCGAACTCATTTCTGTGCTGGATTCTGTGTGAACAACATTTTGATAAGTAAAACATTTTCAAGTGGTGCATGACAAGAAATCTCAATAGTGATTTTTCTATCAGGCGAAACTATCTTTTAAGAATGAAGCAGAAATAAAGACAACGTCAGACAAAGGAAAACCAAAAAAAAAAAAAAATGTTGCTGGCTGACTTATCCTTAAAACGTGGCTAAAGGGAAACCTTCTGACCAAAAGGATATAATGAAGGAAGGAGTCTTGGAGCATAAAGAAGGAAGAAAGAACAATAGAGCAGAATCATGTACACAGAAAAACCGAGATCACTCATAAATTGCTGGTGGGAATGGAAATGGTACAGCTACACTGGAAAGCAGTTTGGCAGTATTTTACAAAACTCAACTTACCATGACCATAGGACCCAGCAACTGTGGTCTTGGGCTTTATCTCAGAAAAATGAAAATTGATGTTCACATAGCAACCTCTACATGAGTGTACACAGCAGCTTTACTTCTAATAGCCCCAAACTGGAAACAACCCAGACATCCTTCAACCAGTAAGCAGATAAAGAAACCACGGTACACCCATACTGTGGAATAGTAGTCAGCAATAAAAAAGGAAGAACTACTGATGCGCACGGCGACTTAGATGAAGCTGCAGGGAATCATGCTGAGTGAGAAAAGGCCATCCGGAAAGATTATATACCATGTAAGTCTATTTACAGAAAGCTCTTGAAATGACAAAATTCTAAAGAAGAACAGATCAGTGGCTGCAAAGGCAGGGGCAGGGCAGAGTAGGGGTAGGAGAGCAGGAAGAGAAAAGCAGATATGGGTTTAAAGGGCAACGGGTGATGGAGGGTATGGAACCCTACTCATGTCATGAAATTACATAATATAAAACTGAATCCACACACACACACACACACACACACACACAAACCCATGCACAAATACAAATAAAACTGAGAACATCTCAATAAAATCCGAGTATTGTATCAATGTCTATACACTGGTTGTGATAGTATAGTTCTGCCAGATGCTATCATAGGGGAAACTGGGTGAAATGTACACAGATCTCTCTTACAATTACATGTGCAGCTAAAAGTTTCTCAATACAAAACTTCTAAGTTTTACCTAACTAATTTTAATTCATTTTTAATTAGGAAAATCCACCACTAGGTCATTAATGAATCTAGATTACACAGTGCTACTTGTGATATGTATCATTTCAACTCACCCAAAGTGGAAGGGATGAAGACATATGCTGAAGTTTCTTGACCACTGTCATTTTCCAGCAGAGGTTGGTAATTTGTCATCTGAGTGCTATTTTCCAGGCCGGGTTCTGCTTTGACCAACACTTCTGTAAGGACAACATGTTTTAAATGCTGTAAGAAAAGACTACCAACCTCATATTCTATATCCAGTGAAACTATTCTTCTGTATTGAAGCAAAAATAAAGATATTTACGGACAAAGGAAAACTAAAAGTATTTGTCACTGATTTATGCTTAAAAAATGGCTAAAGGAAAATCTTACAGAAAGCATTATAAAAGAAAGAATTCTGGAGCATCAAGGAGAAAAACAATGGAAAGAGCAGAAATATGGATGTGGAGAAACTGGATCACTCATACATTGTTGGCAGGAATGGAAAATGGTACAAACTACGCTAGAAAGCAGTTTGTCAGTTTCTTATAAAACTAAGGATGCAATTACCAAAAGACCCAGAAATTGTATTCTTGGGCATTCATCCCAGAGAAATAAAAACTTGGGTGAAAGAGTGAAATGAACGAAATAAAGCAAAACTAAAAACGATAAGGTATTCATAGCAACTCTACCCTCAACAACTAAAAACAGGAAAGTGGAGGTTTTTAACAGGTGAACAGATAAATAAATCTTGGTGTATTCATACATTGAAATAGTACTCAGCAATAAAAAGGAAGAAATGACTAATACATGCAGCAACATGAACGAGTCCCCAGAGCATTACACTAAGGGAAAGAAGCCAATCTCAAACACCATGCGATTCCGTTTATATAACAATGCTAAATGGACAAATTATAGATCTGGAGAGCAGATTCCAGACTGCCATTGGTTAGAGACAGGGTAGGGCATGGAACTGGGGAGAAAAGTCCACTGGAGGGAGGTGGGTGTGGTTACAAAAGAACAGTAGGAGGGAAAATGGTGATGAGGGAACTGTTTCAAGGCTTGCTGTGGCAGAGGGTATATGAACTTACACATATGATAAAATTGTATAGAACTAAATACACACACACAAATTAATACAAGTGAAACTGGGGATATCTCAATTGTAGCTGTGGACGGTATCATATCAATATCTTGGTTGTGATAATTTTCTACTGTTTTTGCAAGATGTTACCATTGGGGAAAATAGGAGAATGGGAACAAAGGCTCTCTGTATTCTTTTTTACAACTGCATGTGCAGCTAAATTTTTCTTAAAATAAAAACTTGGATCAGAAAAAGCTGTCACTATCAGGGCACCTGGGTGACTCAGTTGGTTAAGTGTCTCCCTTTGGCTCAGGTCATGATCCCAGGGTCCTGGGATCAAGTCTCACATTGGGCTCCCTGCTTAGCAGGGAATCTTCTTCTCCCTCTCCCTCTACCCCTCTCCCCCCGCTTATACTCACTCTTGCTCTCTCTCTCTCAAATAAATAAGTAAATAGGGGTGCCTGGGTGGGTCAGTCAGTTAAGTGTCTGCCTTCGGCTCAAGTCATGATCCCAGGGTCCTGGGATCAAGTCTCACATTGGGCTCCATGCTTAGCAGGGAATCTTCTTCTCCCTCTCCCTCTACCCCTCTCCTCCCGCTTATACTCAGTCTCGCTCTCTCTCTCTCTCAAATAAATAAGTAAATAGGGGCGCCTGGGTGGCTCAGTCGTTAAGCATCTGCCTTCGGCTCAGGTCATGATCCCAGCATTCTGGGATCGAGCTCCACGTCGGGCTCCCTGCTCAGCGGGAAGCCTGTTTTTCCCCCTCCCTCTGCCCCTGCTTGTGTTCCCTCTCGCTGTCTCTCTCTCTCTGTCAAACAAATAAATAACACCTTAAAAATAAATAAATAAATAAAATCGTTTTTAAAAATTAAAGAAAAGAAAAAGCTACCACTGTCTTACACTAATGATATTGCTGAATCTAGATTAAATATGCTACATGTCTAATGTATCATTTCAAACTCACCAAAAGTGGGAGGAATGCTGCAACATAATGAGGAAATGTCTTGATTACTGCTGTCTTCCAATAAAACTGGGTAACTTGTCTCAGGGTTCTCTTCTGGGCCGGTTTGAGCTTTTACCAACATTCCTACAAATAAAATATTTTCAAATACTGAAAGACAAGAAATCTCAACCATGAAGTCTAGATTGGGCAAAACTGTCCTTCAATACAGGAGCAGATTTGTGAGAACATTAACAAACGGACTTGGAGGGTGTTATGCTAAGTGAAATAAGCCAGACAGTAAAAAAGACAAATACTGCATGGCACCACTTACATGTGGAATCTAAAAAGAAAAAAAGTCAAACTCATAAAAACAGAAGGTAGAATAAATGAATGGCAGTTGCCAGGGGCCAGGGGGGTGAGGGAAGTGGGGAGAGGCTGGTAAAAAGGTACCAACTTTCAGTTATAAAATAAGTAAGGATGGAGGGTCTCATGTACAGCGTGGTAACTGCAGCTGATAATACGGTATCGTGTCACTGAAATTTGCTTAGAGAGTAGAACTTCAGCATTCTCCCCACCAAAACGTAAAAGGTAAATATGTGAGATGGTGGATATGTTAATGAACCCAACAGCAGGAATCATTTCACTATGTATATCTACAGCAAGTCATCACCCTGTACACTCTCTAAATATATTACAACTTTACTGTCAGTTATACTTCAGTGATGCTGAAAACAAGAAATGAATATCCAAACTGTTAAAAAACCAACAAACAAAAATGAATGAAGGGGAAATCATGACATTCTCACATAAAGGAAAGCCAAAAGTCTTTGTAACTAGCTGACTTACATTTGAGAATGGTTAAATGAAAATCTATCAGAAAAGAATAATGAGGGGCGCCTGGGTGGCACAGCGGTTAAGCGTCTGCCTTCGGCTCAGGGCGTGATCCCGGCGTTATGGGATCGAGCCCCACATCAGGCTCCTCGGCTATGAGCCTGCTTCTTCCTCTCCCACTCCCCCTGCTTGTGTTCCCTCTCTCACTGGCTGTCTCTATCTCTGTCGAATAAATAAATAAAATCTTTTAAAAAAAAAGAATAATGAAAAAACAAATTGTGGAGCATTAAAAAGGAAGAAAGAACAACAAAAGCAGCAGAAGTCTAGATGCAGAGAAACTGGATCATTCATACATTGCTGGTGGGAAAGTAAAATGGCACCTGTACCACCTCTCTGGAAAACCATGGGGGCAGTTTCTTATAAAACTAAACATATAATTATCATACAGCCAAGCATTTGCACTCTTGGGCATTTACCTAAGAGAAATCAAAATTTATGTTTACATAAAAACCTGTACATAAACGGTCATAACAATTTTACTTGTAATACCGAAAGCTGGAAAAAAGTCCAGACGTTTCTCAACCAATACACAAAACCGTGAACACCCACACCAAGGAAGAGTACAAAGCAATAAAAAAGAAGGAAATGCTGATACACACAACAAGTCAGACAACTCTCCAGGCAATTATGCTCAGATGGGTGTGGTTACAAAAAGGCAAGATGGGGCATCCTCATGGTGATGGAAATGTTCTCTATCTTGACTGTGGTGGGGGATGTCAAACCTACTCACGTGATAAAATCAAATAGAACTAAACACATGCACAAAAATCAATACAATGCATTACTTCTTACAACTACATGGGTATCTTAAATTACCACAATATCAAACATTTAATGTAAAAAAAGCTATCACTAGCTGACACGAAGGATGTTGATACTTCTAGATTAAACAGTGCTACTTGTAGATATGGACCACATCTTCTTAATCCAGTCATCTGTTGAGGGGCATCTTGGCTCTTTCCACGATTTAGCATATATATGATGGAATATTACTCAGCTATCAAAAAGAACGATTTCTCAACATTTGCTGCAATATGGACAGCACTGGAGGAGATAATGCTAAGTGAAATAAGTCAAGCAGAGAAAGACAATTATCATATGATTTCTCTCATCTATGGAACATAAGAACTAGGAAGATCGGTAGGGGAAGAAAGCGATAAAGAAAGGGGGGTAATCAGAAGGGGGAATGAAGCATGAGAGCCTATGGACTCTGAGAAACAAACTGAGGGCTTCGGAGGGGAGGGGGGTGGGGGAATGGGATAGACTGGTGATGGGTAGTAAGGAGGGCACGTATTGCATGGTGCACTGGGTGTTATACGCAACTAATGGAGCATCAAACTTTACATCAAAAACCAGAGATGTACTGTATGGTGACTAACATAATATAATAAAAATATTATTATAAAAATAACTAAATAAATAAACAGTGCTACTTGAAGTAAGTATCATTTCAAACTAACCGTAATTGGGTGGGATGGAGAGAGATGAAGAATCAAGAGCTGGGCCACTGTCATTTCCTGATGAAGTTTGGTAATACACTGTCTGAGAGCTGTTTTCCAGGCTGGTTTCCTCTTTTTCTGGCATTTCTGCAAGTACAACTTTTTCAAATGCTGAAAGACAAGAACTCTCAACTGTGAATTCTATACTGAGTGAGATTATCTTTCAGGAAAGAAGGGGGGAATAAAGACATTCTTGCACAAAGAAAAATTTTTTTAAAAATTGTTCCTAGCAGATTTACTATTAAAAGACAGCTAAAGGAAAATCATCAAACAGAAAGGACAGTATGAAAGAATGAATCTTGCGGCATCAGTAAGGAAGAAATAATAATAGATCAGAAATATAGATGCGGAGAAACTGGATCCCCCATGCATTGCTACTGGGAATGTAGAATAGTCCAGCCTCTCTGGAGAACTGTGTGGCAGTTTTTATAAAATGAAACATGTTATTACCATAAGACCTAGCAATTGCACTCTTGGCATTCATGACAGAGAAATGAAAACTTGTATTTACACAAAAATCAGTACATGAATGTTCACAGCAGGTCAGCTTTACTTCTGGCATCCACAAACTTGAAAAAAAAAAAACAGATATCCTTCAATGTGTGATTGTTTTTTAAAAAAAAAACTGTTGCATATCTATAGGATGGGAAACTCTCCATCAGTAGATGAGAAATAAAAACTTACATTTACCCAAAACTGTGTACATGGATATTTATAGCTGCTTTACTCCTAACAGCCAAACACTGAAGAAAATCCAAATGTCCTTGCAGGTGAATGATTAGACAAAACATTTCAGCAATAATAGTAATAAACTATTGATACATCCAACAAACTAAATGAGTCTCCAGGCGATTAAGCCGAGTGGGGGGAAAAAAGCTAATCCCAAAAGGTTATATCATACATGACTCCAATTATATAACAATCCGAAGAGACAAAATTATAGAAACAGAGAAAAGATCAGACATAGCCCAGTGTTGAGGATGGGTCTTGGGGGCAGGGAATGTAGGTGTGGCTGTAAAAAGACGCAGTAATGAGGGATCCTTGAGTGATGGAAATGATCTCTACCTTGACTGTGGCGGTAGATGTGTGAATTCACTCATATGATAAAATTACATACTTGTAAATACACACATATACACACAGAGATGCAAGTAAAACTGGAAGCATATCAATAACACCTGTGAATTGTATCAATGTCAATGTCTGGGTTGTAACACTGAACTATGGTTCTCCAAGGTGGTATTACTGGGGAAAATACGTAAAGCAAAAATGGGATCTCCATATTAATTCTTACAACTGCACTGAATCTTAAATTATGTCAAAATTAAAAGTTTCAAAAAGAGCTGTAACTGGCTTGTATTAAGGATATTGATGGACCTAGATTAAACAGTGCTACATGTGATATGTATCATTTCAAACTCACCAAAATTGGGTGGGAGTGAGACAGACGAAGAGTCAGTACCTGGACCATTGATACTTCCCAATAGAGCTGGGTAATAGATTGTCTCACAGCTGTTTTCCTGGCTGGTTTCTGATTCTTCCGGCATTTCTATAAGTATGAATTTTTCAACCGCTGAAAGACAAGAACACTCAACTATGAATTCTACATGAGGCAAAACTATCCGTCAGGAAAAAAGTGAAAGAAAGACATTGTGCAACAAAGGAAATCTAAAAGAATCTGTTCCCAGCAAACTTACCTGTATAGAAAGATGAAAGGAAAATCTTCAGACAGAAAGGACATGATGAAAGAAGGAAATTTGGAACATCAGGAAGGAAGAAAGAACAATGGGAAGAAGAGAAATGTGGATGCGGAGAAACACGATCACTCATACATTGCTGGTGAGAATGAAAACTGGTATAGTCTCTCTGGAAAGCGGTTTGACAGTTGCTTATAAAACTAAGCAAGCTATTACCATAAGATTCAACAACTGCACTCTTGGCATTCATGACAGAAACAAAAACATATTTACACAAAAACCAGGACATGGATGTTCACAGCAGTTTCACTCCTAATACCAAAAACGGGAAGGGGGGGCAGTGGGGGGGGACAACTATGTCCTCCAATGGGTAAATAAATGGTTGCAAACAACTATTGCACATTGAAACTACAGAAAAGGGAGAAAGTACTGATACATGCAGCAATCTGGATGAATCTTCAAGGAATTATGCTGACTGAAAAAACAAAACAAGCAGCAAAAGTTACATACCACCCTTTATAGAACATTCTTGGAGTGGAAAAAATTATAGAGACCAGTGTTTGCCAGGGGGAAATGGACAATGGGGAAGGAAAGGGCAGCCTGAGAGGCAGGTGTGGTTCTAAAAGTGCAAGATGAGGGGCACCTGGGAGCCTCAGTCGGTGAAGACTCTGACTCTTGGTTCTGGCTCACGTCATGATCTCAGGGTCATGATCTCAGGGTTGTGGAATCGAGTCCTACTTCAGGCTTCTCCACACTCATTGAGGAGCCTGCTTGAGATTCCCTCTCTCCCTTTCATTCTGCCCCTCCCCCCACTCGTGTTCAGGCACTCTCTCTCAAATAAATAAATAAATAAATAAATAAATAAATAAATAAAATCTTCTATAAAAGGGGTAAGATGAGGCATTCCAGTGGCAATGGAAATGTTCTGTACCTGGATGGTGGTGGTGGACATCAAACTTATTCATGTGATAAAATGAGATTGAAATAAATACAAATGCACAGAAATCACTACAAGTAGACCTTGGGCACATTTCAATAACATCTGTGTATTGTGTCAATGTCAATACCTTGGTTGTGATATTTTACTACAGTTTTGCAAGATGTTAACAGTGGCGGAAATGGGCAAAGCGTAAAATGGATGTCTTGATATTATTTCTCATAAATATATGTGAATCTAAAATTGTTCCAAAATAAAAAGCTTAATTAAAAAAAATGAGCTACCACTAGGTTCCATTAAGGATGTTGATACATCTAGATTAAACATTGTAATACGCATTATTTGAAACTCACCGAAATTGGGCGGGAGGTAGACAGATGAAGAACGTTGGTTACTATTATTTCCCAATGAAGTTGGGTAATTTGTTGTCTCAGGATTGTTTTCCAAGCTGGTCTCTGCTATTACTGGCATTTGTACAGAAAGAACATTTTTAAAGTGCTTAAGGAAAGATCTCTCAACCATTAATTCTATATGTAGCAAAACTATCCTTCGTTACTGCATAGGAAATAAAGACATTGTCGCACGAAGAAAAACTAAAAGAACTTGTCCTTTGCAGACCTACCCTTAAAGAAAGGCCAAAGGAAAATATTCAAACAGAAAAGATATGATAAAAGAATGGATCTTTAAGCATCAAGAAGAAAGAACAATGGAAAGAGAAGATATAGGCATCCAGATAAATTGTATCACTTATACATTACAGGTGGACGGTCAAATGGCACAGCTCCTCTGAAAAAATTTTTAGCAGTTTCTTATAAAACTACACATGAAATTATCAGATGACCCAGAATTGCCCTCATGTGCATTCACTTCAAAAAGTATAAACTTAAGTGTACACAAAAACCAGTACATAACTGCTCACAGAGTTAAACTTCTGATGGCCGAAAGTTGGAAATATCCTGGATATCTTTCCATGGCTGAAGAAACAGATAAACAGTTATATATCCATACTGTGGGAGAGCATTCAACAATAAAAAGGAAGAAACTATTGATACATCCAACAATTGGTATGAAACTCCAGAAAATTATGTTTAGGAAAAAAAAAAGCTATGCCCAAAAAGCTATATAGCATTTTATTCCATTTAAATAACAATATTCGAGTGACAAAATTCTAGAAAGGGAGATGAGTTCACTCTTTGCTACCATAGGAGGAAAGGGTGGCCAGAGGGAGGTGGTTGCGGTCATAAAGGGCAAGAGGCGGTGACAATGGAAGCATTCTGGATCACAACTGTGATGATAAATAAAACTCATGGAATAAAATTGTGTAAAACTGAATACACACACACACACACACACAAATGTGGATTGAATCAATGCCAGTACCTAGCTGTGCTATTTTACTATAGTTTTACGAGAGGTTGTCATCGGGGAACATGTGTAAGACATAAGTGGGATCCCTACATAATTTCTGACAACTACATGTGAATCTACAATTATCTCAAAATTAAAAGCTTCATTAAAAAAAGAGCTGGCACTGACTTGGCATTAAGGATGTTGGTGAATCTACAGGCACGACTTGTAATATGTATCATTTCAAACTCACCAAAATTAGGAAGGATGAAAACAGATGAGACAGATTCTTGGCCACCGTCATCTCCCAATGAAGCTGGGTAATATATTGCCTCAGCGCTGTTTCCAAAGCTGGCTTCTGCTTGTCCTGGCATTTCTACAAATAAAAAGTTTTCAGGGGCTGTAATACAAGAACATGCATCCACGAATTCTATACCGGATGAAACTCTCCTTCCGGAAAGAAGGGGAAAGAAAAACACCTCACACGAAGGAAAACTAAAAGATTTTGTCCCCAGCAGACTTAGTCCTACAGAAAGGTTAAAGGAAAATCTTCTATATGGAAGGATATGAGGAAAGAAGAAATCATGAAATCTCAGAAGAAGGAACAACGGAAAGAGTAGAAGCATGGATGCAGAGAAACTGGATCACTCGTACGTAGCTGGCTGCGACATAAAATGGTACGTGTAGTTTCTCCTAAAACTGAACATGCAAATAACGTATCACCAGGAATTGCACTCCTGGGTATTCTTGTCCGAGAAATGAAAACTTCTACTTATGCAAAAACCTGTACATGAATATTCATAGCAGCCTTACTCCTAATAAGCAAACAATGGCGGGGGTGGGGGTGGAGAACCAAAAATCTGCTTCAACAGATGAACTGTTAAACTACAGCACACCTATACCATGGAACAGGACTGAGCAATAAAAACGAAGGAACTAGTGATAGACACAACAACTTGGTTTAATCTTCAGGGACTTAGCTGGAGTGAAAAAAAAGCCAATTTCAAAAGGCAACATACTATATGCATCTAACTATATGACCATTTTGAAGCCACAAAGTGTTAGAGATAGAGAACAGATCAGTGCTTGCCAGGAGTCAGGGAAAGGAGAATAGGGAGGGCAGGGCCACCAGAGGGTGATGGGTATAGTATAAAGGGGTGACTCAAGCGATCCTCCTGGTGATGGAAATGTTCTGTACCTGGACTGTGGCGGCGGACGTGCAAACCTCCCATGATAAAACTGCATGGAACCAAAGGCACGGACACACAGTGACACAAGTCAAACCGGGGACAGCTGAATGAGATCTGAGGGTCAAAGCAACATCACTACCCTGCTCCTGACATCTCACTGGAGTTTTACAGGCTGTTACCTTTGAGGGAAATTGGGTAAGGGGCATCACTCGATTATTGCTTAAAATTACATATGAATCTACGCTTACCTCATAAAACTCTTAAGGAAAAAAAAGCTACAGCCAACCATACTTCAATTTAAAAACCAGCTATTGCTAGTTTGCATTTAGAATGCTTTTTAATCCAGATGAAAGGGTGCTATTTGTAATATGGGCCACGTCAAACTCACCGCTATCAGGAGGGATGCAGAAAGCCAAGGCCTGGTCGGGGCCTGAGTGGCTATGCCCCCATACAGCTGAGCGGTTGGCCATCTCAGGGGAGTGTACCACATGGGGATCCCCCGGGTACAGAAGTGCTGTCGGTAGAGCCAGAGGAGGGGCAGAGGGGAGATCCCCGGTGGCACCTTCACCTCCTTCATTGAAATCGTAGGACAGGACAGCAAGACCAGGAGCTGAGCTGCCTGGTATGACACTGGGCTGTAATGAATATGCGGAGACAATCCTGGGAAATGGCGGACTCTCATTGAGCTCCTGCAGCTCCGGGATCATGGCTGGCTGAAGAGATGCCCCTGCAGGGTTGGGCCAGGCATGGTTCTCCTGCCATCCCACTGGTCCAGATGGGCCGCCATCTCCCTGTCCAGGATAAGAGAACACAATGGGTTATGTTCTCTTCTTTGGTTCCCGAATGTGAACTTCTCCATGAGGTAGACAATGAAAACTTTTTTGTGTAAATCCAGGTGACCTCTAAAATAACACAAACCCATTATAAATCATCTTAAAAAGTTGATACAAGCATGAATACCTCCTTTCTTTGCAACATCATTTTCCTCGGTCCAGGATAAATGCTGAATTTTTATTATATGATTTTTATTTCTCTTCAACCCTATTTTATTTTGATTATATTTTAAACATTACGGTTACAAACATAAAAATATTCAGTATCATGATTTCTCCAAACCTCAACTTCAGCATTCTTCCAAGAGAGGTTGAGTGTCCCATCTGTTGCTAAAGTAAGTGTACGTCAGCCTTGCTAATCGCGGAGTCTTTAGTTCTCTCTCACTTCTAAGTGACGGGTATCTTTAGGGACTAGAGGTTCATCAAAGCAGCAAAAATGTTTTCACAATACTTACATGGTTTAGCAATGGTGATTTCTCCCAAGAAGGCTGCATTTTTGAAATCATTCCACAAAGGTTGTTTACCTGCTTATTTGTATCTTCAATAAGTTCGTGCAAGCCCTATTATAATAAAACAAGTATTTTAGCAGTTCCTATTTCAAAAGAAAAGTAACATATAAGAAAATACCATTAAGCCAAATTTTAATCGCTACAAACCAAGAAAGCTCTCAAGCCATCAGAAATGTCTTGTTAATGCCACTTGATGCCTGGTTTTGGTGACACAGAGCCGAGCTGGCTGAGACAAGGAGCCCCAACCTCCTACCCAACTACTCCAGGCCNCAGGTATGTGACTAAAAAAACCTGAGAATTCTTCAAACACACAGAAATTTCATTCAGGTCGAAAATACACTTCAACAGGAAGCCAGAACCATTTCCTTATTCATTCATTCAAACAAACATTTATTGAGGGCCTACTTACTACCTCTCAGAACTGCTTTGCTAGGTGCTGGGAATATGGACAGAAAAGGTAAAGATGCACGGAAGGGCAGAGAGGGCAGAAGGAACAGTAGATTCAAGAACACCCAAAAAGAGAGAACACGGGAAGTCAGATGCTTAGACAGTGAACATAAATGACGTTCAAAGAGCTGGGTTTTTAAGGGAAGGAGAGAGAAGGCATGACAGAAAGAGGGTGGGAGGCCCAAAGCAGAGATGTGGTTAAGCTGTGGGAGGGGATGCGGAGAGTGATGGACACGGAAGCAGAGCGGAAGGTGCAGGAGGTGGCCACTGACGAAGGGAGGTGTCCCGGCACAGGGGAAGAGGCTCAGAGGCCGAAAGCAGTGCTGGCCTTAGCCTTATAGAGGGAGCCGCCTGAAGGACAGATCCCAGGCTAGTGGCTGGCTGTAGGAAGAGGAATTGGGACTTGGAGGGATTTTGGCCTCAGGGGCCCGGGTCCACCCCCTCCCTGGCCTCCCTGAAGTAAGAAGTGAGGGCCGGCTGCCCAGAGCTTGTGGGGGACGGAGAGGGAGTCAACCGGAGCGCTGTCGAAGGGCCATGGGACAGTGGATGGGTCCCAGCAGGTGTCCCTTCTGCTTCCCAGCCTGCGTAGGGCTGGGGTCTTCCTAAAGAGGATGCTGGGCAGAGACAGAAAAAGAAAAG